>NW_019416648.1:54963-62159 GCF_000390285.2 Anoplophora glabripennis
CTTTCAGGCGACACCCTGTATAGTGGTATGTGACCTTTGTTGTTATTTTTGTTTAATAATAATACTAATTAACAGTTTAAAAATTTTTGGTAGAGTTTCCCCGTTCTCCGTATAAGTATTAAGGGAACAAAAACTTTAATATTTTTTCACTTTTTTCCTCCTTATCTGATATTCGTACCTAAAAGACAGGCGACATTGTTCATTTTGTTTGATTTCGGCTCTAGTCTACCGTAGTTATGAATTTTAAAAATTTTGATATTTGTACAATTTTCCGTTTTTAAACCTGTGATGTTTTTAATTAATTGTATTGACGACCTATGTCCGCTGTAGGTGTACCTATTATGTTGGCTAACTTCAATGTAATTCTCGCATAGTAAGTAATTTTTAATTGACTATTTTATAAGAAAATTTTAACTTGTATCCTATTGTAGTTTTTTCCTGATGAAGAAACAAAATATAGTTTCGAAAGCTTGAAAATTTAAAAGACTTAACTTTTTTTTATCCTTGGCTGCATCCCCGTCTAAGAAAGAAATTTGGTTTTTAACTTAGACAGCCGTCTAATTTTTTGGCTTTATATATATATAGATTTTTTAAATTCTTGGAATCCCAATAACTGTAACCATTTCTTTCTTGTTGCACCATCCCCAAGCATCCTAAAAACATTCACATAGTGAGACATACAAATATATTCCCAAAGGAGAACATCAATATGGTTGAATGAATGCAACTTTCAGTTGATTGCATCTTCGGTATTTTTATGTATAAGTGAACCACCACCATATTTTTGCTGTTGTATTTATTTAGTTTTTATGCTCGTGCATTTAGTAAGATTGTAAATATATTTTTGAAAAAGTTTTTGTCGTAGAGGAAATTGAAAATGATGAATGATTAAAATTTGTAATGTTGGGTATAAGGGATAACATTGAAATACCTAAATATAAGTAATGTCTGTAACTTATTTGTGGTGCAGCATTTTCCTTTGATTTTAATGGCCAAACATGGTTCATATTATTGTTATCTTACTCTCAGCAAAAATTTTCAAAAAATACCAAGTCAGTTTTATAAAATATTACCGTTATTCAAATAAAAGTTACCCACAAGCACGACAATGGCCAGAGTTGCATATACATTCCAAAGTCACCTTCAAGCACGCTTACCTGTGGAAGGATAGCTGATGTGGATGTTTATAATCCAATTTCTTACAAATTATACACTGTCCAACCATATTCACACCTTAAAATTTTATCCAAAATACATATATAAACACTAATCACGTTTCACTTACTAAAGTCACAACTATTTTCTAACAAGAGACGCCATATTCTGCCAACCACGGTAGAACGAACGAGGAACACACTACAAGTTGCCAAGTCTTCAAGCATGGCAAATATGAAAAATGAAAAATAGTTTAATATGTACAGAATTTAACAATATTGTATGCATAACTTAATAACACTACCCTATAATAATAATTTTCACAATTGTGATGAAAATTGCGATAAAAATATTAAGTACATTTCCAGTATAATTATACAGCTGACAACAATGATACAATTAGACTGTGAATAGACGAGGCATCATCCAGAAATGTAAATAAATAAGTCCCCTTTATTTAAATGTTCCTGTGCTAAAAGAATTATTCGAAGCTTGTCTTAATGTAAACCTTATTACCTAACAAAAATTTTACATTGAAAAATACAGTAACTAAAATTTCGCTTCATATCGAAAGTACCTTGAGGCGATTTGTTATAGTATCTAATGCATAGTTTTTATTTTTTGTTTACTATTTTTTTCTCAGTGTAATATAGTATATTTCTTATATTTCTCTTAAGGCACTTTTCAGTGTCTTATTTGTGGCTAAACAAAACTAATTTAATTAAAATAACCCTTGACTGGTCTTTTTCTTGCAAAGATTTATTTAATCGCTTATTAAATTTATTTTTACATGTACAAAGTACTCATATAAATTAGAGAAAAGTTCTGTTGTTTGTTTTTTTTTCCACGGAGTCTCTATAATTAATGGAGATAGGCAAAGTGCTGCTGCAGAATTGAGTATACATAATGTCGATATAAATTAAAAAGTATTTCCTAGAAACTACCCCTGAAGTAAGGATATGACATTTATATTTCTGAAATAAGAAAAAAAACTAACATATTTCAAAAATATTTATATTTTATTAAAAATGGACTTACGTCCAGAATTGTATATGCAGTTTCAATCTTTTTTTCTAAAAATAAATTTATAAACTCAGAAAAGATCATACAGCTTTTTTCTCGGAAATGGTTGAGTGAAGAGCCCATGTCATATGAGGTTTTTTTGTTTATTTTAATATATTCTATCGTCTGTTAAAATTAAGGCAGCCAAACTTCTAACACCCTGTATAAGAAATGATTCGAGGCATTATTTAAATCTATTAAGATTAAATAATTAAAAACCATAAAGCCATAAAACAGTAAAAACCGTTTATTTCGTATTGGTGAAAATATAGAATTCTTAATTTTGTTTCTTGTCAAAAACATTTCGTTTTTGGTTAAATTTCCTCGTTAGTGGTTACTGAAATGTTCTCTGTCTTTTGCCACAATTATTCCCTCGTACGTCAACTGCTCCCTGCTGTGCCATGAAATTCGCATCATGCGGATATGTGTTATGTGTGAAGTCATACTACAGATTCTTCTGATACAATTCTCGCTTTAAGCAGTTTACCCTGTCAAACATAATCTGCTTAACCGTGCTAGTGTTAGGCTGATGACATTCAAGATGATAGCTCCACCCACAACGTTACAGAAAGGGCGTAATTAATTTACCCCCATTATGAGGTAGCTAAGACTGAGGAAGCTAAGATCGTGAAGGGGTGAGGATTTTTTAAATTGATATGTGTTCAAAGAACGAGAGATTTTGTATTGTTTCAATAACGATACTGTTAACGTTAACAACAATGAGTTAATTTCACAGTTATTTAAAGTATTATTCATAAAAAATATTACTATACAAGGGATGTGTGTCTCATTAATTATGAGAAATGATACCTGCTCTTATTGAGTAGACGCTTCTCATTGTCTCATAATGTGTTTCAAAAGACTTGTGATTTCATGATTTTTTCATTTTAGATAGTTTTGTGTAAAAGAAGGGATATAAACTATGTGATGACGTAGTTTGTTAAAGCTTGCGCATTAGAAGTATTTTTCTCGCAGTTCTAAAGACAAATACATAATCGATTATATGAATCCGACAAACAAATATTTCTAGCTTATAAGTTTTATGTAATTTATTTTATGTTTATATAACAGTATATTGGGTGTTTTTTTAATATTACAATTTTTTTTATTTTTATTTATTTTATTTATATATTGAAAATTGCAACCCGTAATAGTTTATTTATTGTATCTTTTTACAGAGATGAAAATTTGCGATTCAAAAGTCGAATGACTTTCTTGGAAGCTTTTCTGTTCTCTGCAATATGTTGTTATGGGCTTATTATTATTATTTTTCTCTCTCTGTTCTTCTCATTAATTGCATTCAGAAATTATCATTAACTGATTAATTTAGCAGCATGGATTTATGAAAGGTAGGTCTATAAGCACCAATCTTTGTAATTTTACACAATTTGTATGGGATGCCTTGAATGAAAGGCAACAGGTTGATGTAATATATACTGATATTTCTAAGGCGTTTGATCAAATTAATCACGATATTTTAATTCGCAAACTTGAATCTTACGGACTAGCGGTACATCTAATTAATTTATTTAAATCGTACTTATCGAACAGGTTCCAGTATGTTGAGATTATGAGACATAGATCAGAATTGTATACAGTTAAAAGTGGTATTGCGCAGGGTAGTAACTTGGGACCATTGTTGTTCTTGTTATTTTTTAATGATATTGTCGAAAGTCTTAAGTGTTCTAAATTGCTGTATGCAGATGACTTAAAGATCTTTAATATCATAGAAAATGAAGCCGACTGCTTGTCGCTTCAGAATGATCTTGACATTATTCAAGAATGGTGTATCTATAATAAATTAAATATAAACGTTAGTAAATGTAAACTTATGACATATACCAGAAAGCTAATATCACTATCTTTTGATTATAGTATCAACAATATTAAAATTCCGAAAGTTAGTATTGTTAAAGACCTTGGAGTGACATTTGACCCAAAATTTTCGTTTAGACAGCAATTTGAGGTAGTATGCAAAAATGCTTTGAAAAGGTTAGGGTTTGTAATAAGAAATTCCAGAAACTTCCATGATATTGCAACGATAAAAACTTTATACTATGCTTATGTTCGTAGTAAGATGAAGTACGCCTGCATGGTGTGGGCACCTTATTATAATATACATGTGGAGGCTTTTGAATCGATACAGCGCAAATTTTGCAGATTTCTGCTTTTCAAGCAGTTTGGATACTACCCTAATAGAGATATATCTTACTCTGAATTGTTAAGTATCACAAACATTGATAGTCTCCAGAAACGTTGGATGATACATCAGATAATCCATTTGCATAAAATGCACTGCAAAAAATGTAAACCTTGAAAAACGTAAAATTACGGCACGAATCATTGGCAATTCTGTTACCTATGATTCGTGCCTGAATATTACTGAGCTTATATAAATTTACAAAAAAGTTGTAAATTCACATCGTAATTTTAAATAGATCCATACATATTTACTGTGTGATTTTACATATATAATGTTACAATTTTAATAAGTACTAATTTAATGTTACCCTGTAAAACTGTAATTTTACATTGTAAAATATTAATGTTATCATGTAAAATTGTAATTCTACAACTTCAAATTGTAATTTTAATATGTAAAATTTTTGTTTTACACATTATTTTTACAATGGTGTTGTAAAACTATTTTGTGTTTTTTAGGTTCACACAGTAAAATTGTATTATTTAGGCCCGGTACTTTGAGTCTCGGTTAAAGCTGGATTAACTCATCAGACTGATTAGACTTTACATATACTGATTTATTTTATAAATCACAGTCTAATCCCTTGATTAGTTAATCAAACCTTAACCGAGACTCAAAGTACCGGGCCTTAAGAGATATTTTTACACCTACATGTAGAAATGCAGTGTATTTTCACTAAATAATGCATATGGTGTAAGTTGAATATTTTACATAGATATAATTTAGAATAATGTAACATTTAAGTTTCATACTACAAAATTATAATACATACCTTTTTTTTACTTTTTCGTAAAGGTGTCAAACTAACTTAAATCAATTCCCATCAATGTAATTTTGTGCAGAAAAATTCAAAAGTGAGCGGTGCTCTGGCTAAACTTTTGTTATTAATTAACAGTTAATAAGTTTTAATACACACATTTCACATAAAATGTCACTAACAGCAATGCTATTGTACATAAATATTAAATAATANTTAAAGTGTAAAAAATTTCTTAAAGACAACCCTCAACTCATAGTTTTGCAGTCAGATAAAATGAATGTTACTACTATTTTAACGAATGATCATTACTCTCAATTAGCTTTAGATATTTTATCAGATAATTCATATTATATCATATTAAATAGGGACCCTACTAGCACAATAGAGCAAAAGTCTAACAGATTGATTAGAGACTTAGAAAAAAGTAAAATGATTACCCAGGAGGAGGGGAAAAAGTATAAAAGTTATAATGGGGTAATTAATAAATTGTATGGTCTTCCTAAGATTCATAAACCTCAATTGAGCTTGAGACCGATTATATCAGGCATCAATAGCCCCAATAGAGGTGTTGCACAATTAGTTACTAATATACTCACCTTGGCTTATGACAGTAATAATTCCTTTTTTGTGAAAGATTCTTTTCATTTTTGTAACTTTATTAATGAATTTCAATTACCCAATGATTATGTGATATTCAGTCTAGATGTCATAGCTCTTTTTAATAATATTACAATAGATTTAGCTAAACAATCAATTAACCAACATTGGGATAACATTAAATTGCATTGCAAAATAACAAAAACTAGATTCTTACAGTTGCTAAATTTCTTGTTTGACTCCACAGTGTTCAGTTGTAATAACAATTTTTATAAACAAATTTTGGGGATGCCAATGGGTAGTCCAGTATCACTGATCCTTGCACAGTATGTGATGGATGATCTTGTGAACGAATGTTTGACAAAAATCAATTTTGAAATACCTTTTTTAAAAAAATACGTTGATGACATTGTGGTATGTGCTCCCTCAGATAGGGTAGAACAGTTACTTGAAGTTTTCAATAGCTATAACCCTTTTTTACAATTTACCATCGAACGAGAGGACACCAATAAGAGTGTACCCTTTTTGGACACAAGACTCATTAGGAGAGATGATAACTCTCTCATAACATCTTGGTATAGGAAACCTAGATCATCAGGCACATTTTTACATTATGAGTATTTCCACACACAACAACAGAAAATCAATTTGATTCTGGGTATGAAAACTAGAGTAATAGCTACAAGTCATCATTCACTTAAAAACATTAATTTACAACAATTGTACAATTTATTTATTAAATGTGGTTATCCACCGCCTCTTCTTAAAAGTCTATTGTTCTCGAGATCACAGTTACAGGGTGTTCAAGACTTTCGGAATAATAATTCCGTAATACAAATTGTTCATTATTTTTCAGTACCACATTTAGGTGCTGTTTCTTCCAAATTAAAAAAATGTTTGTCTGGACAAGGTGCTGTCAAGTTGGCTTTTAAAAATCATTTAACGGTAAATAATCTTTTCACTAAATTGAAAGATAAAGATCTTCTATTGCAGCGGTCCAGTGTAGTTTATTGCATCCCATGTATGGATTGTGATTTGAAATATATAGGTCAAACAAAACAAAAACTAAAAGATAGAGTTACAGCACATAAAAGTGACATACGACTGAATAAACACAGTTGCATGTTGGCAAATCATTGTTTATCTTCAGGTCACAGTATGAATTATGACGAAATTTTAGTATTAGATTCAGAAAACAACCACAAAAAAAGAAAATTTTTAGAGATGTGTCATATTGCAAGGGAAGTTAATCCAATGAATGCAATGACTGATATCGATGGTCTCAGCGTAATTTATACTTTTTTATTAAATCAATATTTTAATAACAGGGACAATCTTTTAGGTGACACCTTGTATAGCGGTATGTAACTTTTGTTGTTATTTTTGTTCCATAATCTAACTAATTAATAGTTTAAAAAT
>NW_019416648.1:63726-84263 GCF_000390285.2 Anoplophora glabripennis
ATTATTATTATTATTATTATTATTATTATTATCATTATTATTATTATTATTATTATTATTATTATTATCATTATTAATAATTTTAAAAAAAGAATTGGAATATGTCAACCACGGCTGTTGCTTAACATTAGGTTAAATTTTGAATTAATTAGAGGCTTATTCGCGCAAATATACGAAAAATATTAAAACAATAGGTTTTATTGATTTGGAATTAAATGCGGTTTACCGGTAACCGGACCTTTTCTTGCGATCCTTTTTTTTTGCTAAACCTTTCTGTGGCGGATTCGTGTTAGTGCTTGGGCGAAGATAACGTCGTTTGGAGTATTCGGCACGATAAAATTATCACAAATTATATGTGGATTTAGCTGCTTCCGTGGGCACATTCAGTTGAGATTGATAAATTCTGGTAGTGCCAGTATCAACCTGGTGGTTGTATTTCTGCCCACAAAACTTAAGGCTTAAAATACGTACATTTTTTTCCACGAGGCCGCCCCACAACCAAGGTAAGGTTTTGACTTTTTCTTCGACGTTATATTTCTACAGCACCTACTTAGACGCGTTTAGTTTTTTAGACCTTTTTCTTTGATTGTGTATCTAGCATTTTTTCTCCTCCTGCCAACGTGGATTCCGGTTGAGAGAAAGACTTGCCCTAGTCAGTGGCCTTCCCGACAGTTTTTTTTTTTTTTTGGTTTCGAGGGTCTGCCACTTGGTGTAGAATTTCTTTCCCGTGACTGCTTCGACAGATACTCTGGTAGAGGCTCCCACAGGCTCCTGCATGGTCTTAATCTATAGCGTTAAGTAGCACCATTTGCACCATCAATGCAACCTGCCGCAAGTGCTGCACAAATCAGATAAGCCTAATTTTAAGTTTGCATGCCGCTTCGTAGTATTTACACAGCTTATACAGCTCCCCAACTGTCTTGGCGGGAACGGTTAGCGTCGATTCCGTCGCGCAGCGTTTATGCCCCGCCTTCCAGCGGAAAAGACGGCTTTGGCGTTCGTTCAGGCGAGTAACGACAACGGGTAGTAAGATTTGCAATCATAGGCGTGGGTATAATTTCCTTGATTTATTTTTATTTTATATAATAATGAAAATGAAGATATTTTAATTAAAAATAACATTTGTAGCACATTTCTTGAATTAATTAAAAGACTACCTTTTAGTTATCCGTGTCATTCTTTTCCGAAAGAATTTGTACTTAGGATATATTTAAGGGTTAGAATTTATTATACGTTATAAACTATAAACCAAAATTTTAGGAATATTCAAAAAATAAACTTATAATAATGGAAAAATCTGTAATGATTATATTTTTTATACTATATATTATGTTATTATATTTTTTTGTATATTATATTGTAGGTATGTTTTATAATATATTATATAAGTATTAGTCCAGGCTGTATCATTGCTCCCGCTAGGCTAGGAACATGATTCTCATTCGATTTTTTTTTGATAATCTTACTAAAAAAATGACCCTTGAAACATATCCACATGTTGCCAGACGTTACTAATGGTCAAAAATTGTTTAAACAATTTTTTTTAAACAAATTCGTAATTTTCGATTTTTTCACTCGAAATACATTTTTATAGGCTTTTGGGGGTATCCTGAACAAAAATGTTCATATGCAACTTTTCTCTAAAATCTACCGTTTTCGAGATATTAGGCAATCCAACGACCTGTTAAAATTTTAAGCAATATGGCGCTGATGGCAAACAAGTTATGGTTACATTGAGAATGCATTGAAGTCAGTCCAGAAATTTTTAGTTAAAAGCGTTTAATCCGAGTTTTTTGTAAGGAATTATTCATGTATTTTATTTAAGGAAGTGTTCAACTTGTCTTTTATTGAATTGTGTCGCAAAGATATGTATTACTAATGCCGGTAACATGCATAGTAGTGGGTTGTGCAAGTCGTGAAAATCGAGACCAAGTTAGCTTTCATTGTTTACCTGACGTAGTGAATTCTAAATATTTTCCTCATTTAAATGATTTGAAGAGATCATGAGAAAACGGCGCCAAACATGGATATGTAAAAGAAGAAAATTACTAGAAAATACAAGTGAAAATAGAATGGAATTATACTTTTTAAAAATCAAGAAAAATTTGTTATATAGGTACTATCAAGCATTTTTACAATATCAATACATTCCAATTCCTTAATTTATGTATTTTTCGTTATAATGCCAACGTTATATTAATTAATATTCTTATATTAGCTTCTTTAAATAATCACTCTGCATATTGATTGACAATAATAAAGACACCTAACTACAATCCACGAAACACTCATTACACAAAGTTCAAAAAAACAAAGCCAAGCTAACAGAAAAACGCAAACTCTTAACAAAACACACATAAGTTTATATGAATCAAACAAATGTTTGCCCTCGACGCCATATTGAATTCCAATTTTGTCACGTGGTTTGGATTGCCTAATTACCCATTTTTTGTTCGAAAAAAACGCGAATTTAACCATTTTCTTCTCTAAGGATTACCTACGTCAGGAGCTTACAACAAGGAATTTTAATTACTCTTCAAGTTTTCTTTTAATAATCCGTATTGACTCCAAGTACAAAACCTATTACCTATCTAAAATACCCATTTTCTACTTTTAATGTCATACCATGTAATATTCTAATTCAAATTTCATATTATTAAAATTACCTACTACGGTACTATCAGGTAGAAACTAAATATTTTATTTTAAGAATAAAAATTCTTTTAATCCAGCCCTGACTATTCCGCTTAATCTGAGAGAGTTAGCACGATTCCGTCTCGCTTGGTTCTCGACCGCCATATCAAAGGCGCCGACACGGACTCTTTAAGCTGTATATTATTAAGCTGTGGTATTTAGCATACTCAAATAGACCCACTTATTGAGACATAACTTGATTTTATTAGCTCTCGTCCCATTTGCTCATTGTTTTCTGCGATTTTACCATTTTAGTTTGCCACTGTAAAAAAAAAAAATTATCTACTGTAGTACTTACCTGGCAGTTGGTAGTCGTTAATTATTACTTACTTTATTTTATTACTTATTACTTATTACTCACCAGCATATAAAGGTCATTTTGGCAAAATTATTGGTTTTACCCATAGATTTACTGGACTGGCCCAACTGTCATTTTGCCTATATAAAGGGCAATCGCTCAGACGTGTGCGAGAGAGATGGAGCTAGTAAGGGCTTAAGCTTCGTTCATAGAATTTCGACTGCAGCGCGCTACAATTAATTCAACCAATCAGCTAGCTATACTCGATTCCTTACCCCTTTCTTCTGTTGGGCTGTATTCAGACTTTATAAAAATAATATAGATAAGATAGATATAATTTTCCAGTAGGTATGTAAAAGAGGTTATTATATTACTTTCCTAATTACAGTACAATATTTGAATTGTTTTAACTATAATATTCCAAATAATTTTTATAATGCCTTATTTATGTATTTCTCCGTTTATTTTCCTCATATCGTAAACTCGATCAGTTAAAATTACTGCAAGCTCTTCTGACGTAGGTAGTTGTCTCAAATATGTATTTCATATTTTCTTGCTTTGCAGAACTGTATAAATTGAAACTATGTTTTCCTCGTTCAACATATTCTTTGAAGAGAATTTTTGCTGGAGCACATTATAAGCACATTTCAGTTAGCTTTTTCTTTATATTCGGTTTGATATTAAAAAATAATTTGAATGACATTTTTTGAGGATGGGGGAAATAATATAATCTAATAAGTTATCATCGGAGACAACTCTACTTGGTCATTATTTTCAGAAAGATGCGAGAAGTATAAACATGTTGGTACCATCATAACTTCTTTCCTACCTATGAAATTTAATTTTTTCTCCACTTAAACGTCTCTTTACGCAATTTATCGCAGAACAGGATTGCACTAAATTACACAAAAATTCAAGAAATCTATCAATAATGTCAATACATGACATTTACTTCTAAGTTTGTCAGCGCGATTGACCTCTCTTTCTAGGGCCAGTCCATAGTTTACTGTCTATGGTTTTACTCTATGTAGTATTTGTACTTATGTAATATCCCTGCTTTGTTTAGTATTGTATGATTTAGTCGAAGAAATAAAGCACTAAAAACGGTCTTACCTTCGAAATCTGTGCATAAGATGGATGGTGATGCAGTTTTTTGCATTCGATTCGTTAGAGCGTCCAGAGAGTTTGTGACCCTATGTGATCAATGTGAAATGAAAATTGCATCGGTGCATAAGAAAAATGCATTTTTAAAATTGCATCTCGAAGAGTTAAAAAATGAAAAATTTATAACTTGAAAATATTGACGGAAATGAGTTCAATTTTGCTACTCGTGGGTTTTTGGGGTCGCTGAACACGAATATCACGACGGCAACGGTCTCCGAGGTACCTAGTGTCCAGGGTGGCCGGTTTCCACGTCGTCTCCTGGAGTTTTGTGGAAATTCGTTATAAACTTAGCCTAAACTCGTTACCTCGGGGTTTTTGAGGTCGCTCAACACGAATATCACGACGGTAACGGTCCTCGAGGTACCTAGTACCCAGGATGGCGACCTCAAAAACCCCCAAGTAGTAAAATTGAACTCATTTCCGTCAATATTTTCCGAGTTATAAATTTTTCATATTTTAACTCTTCGAGATGTAATTTTAAAAATGCATTTTTCTTATGCACGGATGCTTAATAAAGACAGAAAATCGGAAAAAAAATTTTTTACTCGACTTTTAAAAATGAAGGAAATCGACCTACAACTCCCGCTACGAGGGCGGCCCTGGCCGATGCCCGGATGCTCGGAAAATTTTGTAACGTAATGTCACGAACAGTTGTCGGCTAAAGGAACAGCGTTGCCAAGTTCACATCATAATGTGTGGTTCACATTTACTGTTAAACATATTCAAGTAAATAAAGGAGCTTGCTGCATTTTATTATAAATAATTTTAACAATTGTATTAACTTAGTGTAGAATGTTTTAACGAGTCTGACTTCTCGAAGTAAACTTTCGTTAAAAGAACATACATAAAGCAGAGGTAGTTGCCTGTTTGTAGGCACACCGTATTTTATCAAATAAAAAAGTCGGCACACTACTAAATACCCAAATATACAAAATACACTACATACGGTTACAAAACCATTAACAATTTAAAGCGTTTATTCATATCTACCACCCTCCATATCTCCCGCATTTTTCCCGCAAAGGAGTTAACTTAACACATTTTCAAAAAGTTCAAGCTTTAGAAGCAGCTGATTTCCCCAATCGTCTTGAATTTTGCAATTGGTTCCTAAGTGCAGTAGAACTTTATTAACAAAGTGCTCTGGACGGATGAATGCTGTTTTATCTGTGCTGGTATTTTATGGCAACAATAAGTGCCTACCTAGGTTACACCAAAGTTTAGATTTACACTAAAGTTTACATATATTATGTAAACTTTAGTGTAATAATAAATTTTATAATATTGAATAATAAATTGAAATACTAAAACTGTGTATTATTTAACATAATAAATTATAAAACGTGAAAACATTAATAATATTAAAAATGATAAATTGTAATAACCGTACATTGGAAAACAATCATCCGTATTCATTACATTGTTTGCAGCCGTGTGACTCTGTTTGCCAAGGCACTCTATCTGGCTCCTGGACTATTTCTACACGTGCAAATTAAAAAGTGGGTCATTGACCTAAACGGTCCGTAAAAAAGGATCGTGGTTGACCTAGATACAGGTTAACCTAGGTCGGAATCACGTACCGAGTTGTTTACTTGTCTCCGTCCGATTGTTTTTTTATCTTCTATTACAGTCAGTATTTAAATACTACATACATTTCACCCTCTCTTTATAATTTATCTAGTGAGTGTTGGTTTTTTATGTCATTATTTTTGTAATGAAATTGAAATGGTTGTGAAATGAAATTTAAATTACTTGAACTCTTGGAGTTTTGTAACTTCAATATTAAATTTTATTTAAAGTGAAACAGAGCTAATTTCTTTGCAGCCATAATAGTCACATTTGGTCAGATGAAAACCCGCACACTACTCGTCGGTTTAGCTTTCATAGGAGATTCGGTGTCGATGTATTATGGGCAGGAGTATATGGCGATCGTTTAATGGGCCGCATTTTCTACCTGAAAATCGGAATGGGCCGCGTTACTTTCAATTTTTAGTAGAATTGTTTGAAAACCTTCCCCTTCAGATGCTACGGGATATGTGGTATATGCACGACGAAGATCCGGCCCATTTTGCTCGCGATGTCCGTGTATTTTTAGACGATTAATGTCCCAATCGGTGGATAGGGAGATGAGGGCCCATAATCCTATGGACTTTTGTATATGGGGTTGTATGAAATCTGTCGTGTATCACACCGAGGTAGAGAATATAGAGCAGTTGCGGTATCGTATCGAAGATGCCGCTGAAGGAATACGTAACAACCCTGGTTTATTCCATCGCATCCGCCGCTCATCTATCTAACGTGTACACTTGTGCATAGACGGTAACGGTAATGTATCTGAACATTTGCTTACAGCAAAAAATTAACATTATGATGTTAATAAAAACTGATTTTTGGCAAGGCATGCTCAGGCCTCCTCGAGGTTCTTGCTGGGCAACAATAACAATTTAATGTGTTGATTGCATAATTATAAAAAATAATTTATAGCATTTTAAATTATTATTTGCTGACGTGAGCAAACCGTTTGTTTATTGTCTTTATATGAGCGAAAATATATAAATATGGCAACGTTGCATCTAGGGTGCGTTGTTCATATCGGAGCCGTGCTCAAATTCTAAATAACCGACGACGTCAGCCGGTCAGTAACAGCCTGAAAAGGGGGTTAAATAATGATTTGAAAATATTTTTCTTCTGCTTAAATATGCATTTAATTTTTTTTAATCACGAAATCGTATTATACTCATTTTTCTCTATCTGCTCTTAAAATTAATGACATTATGACTGAATCACCCTGTATATATCGTTGCAGCAGTTAGCCCAATGCTATATTTATAGGTAGATGTGATGAACATATAATTTTTTTGCACTGTAACCAACTTAATTTTGCTAAATTTTCACTTTGGTCGTTCGTAGGCGGCGAAGTGCGGCAGTCACTTGGGAAACAGAAACAGCACTACTCAGGCGGATACAACGAAGACACGATATGTCCAGGAGTCTAGAGAGAGTCAGACTTCACACAGGAATAAAAGTCACACTACTACTATAAAGCAAGGGTTAGACGGTGACTATGTCATGCGCAAGTCGTCAACAGTATGTGTCTTTAAAGGTAGAATTTAAACAATCTATAGATTTTATCTATAGATTGTTTAGATTTAAATTCGGATGTAGGTGTACCTCAAGACCCCATAATAGGACCTGTTTTATTCATTTTATATGTCAACAATATATCAAGTGTCACAAAACATATAGCCTATGCTGATGACTTTTCAATGGTTTTTATCGTCAAGGGATTCAGATGCATTGAGTAGTAGAAACGCAGAGGCAGTAGGCAGAGTCTCACAGTACTTTAACAATATCGATTTGTGGACAAAAGTGATATTTTAAGAATACATAATTATCAAAGACCTATCGAAGATATACATATTAAAGTAAATGGAGTACTTTTTCTAGGTGTTTATTTGGATGAATTTCTGAACTTTAAATTACATTGTGATAAACTTATTTCGAAAATAAATTCTCTGAAGTTTCTTTTCTTAAATTTGCAAACGGTGCTGAACAATTCCCAGCATGTACACGTTTACGCATGTACACGTTTACTATGCCCAAGCAGATTCAAGACTTAGGTACGGAATTTGTTTATGGGATAATTCGACTAATTCAGCTAGTGTTTTTATTGCTCAATAAAGAATCATCCGTTGCATGTTAAAAATCTCAGACAGAGAGTCATGTAGACAATATTTTAAAGAATAAAACATTTTACCCCTTCCCTGTTTGTTTATATACGAATTATGTGTTTATTTATATAGCAATAAGAAAAGCATTGACATTAACACAGATAAGTACAATTATAACACAAGACATGCTAGTGATCTTAGAGACTAAAACTAGCCCTGAATGCTCCTTGGTGCTGGGGTCCAAAATGTTTTAATCGTTTTCCAAATGATGCTAAATATCGTTTGTCTGTGTAAATATTTTCAAACGAAAGTTAAAGCTATATTTGCTCGATAAATGAATAAATTTATTGAATATAGAGATGAAATTTTTGCGGTCTTTTCAAAATTCAAATTCGACATGTCTTGGGATTTTTTATAAGTATGCACAATAATTGAGATACTAAATTTATTCTATTTGGCTGTTCCACACTATAAGAAGTTGTGTAACAGTGTTTTAAAATCGATTTGTTAACTGGACTTGTATACTGTTTATATTTTATTCCAACACTGTATTAATTTATTCCTATACTTATGTGTGTTACTTTTGTAACTTTAATTAATGTAATAATTGTTTAAATAAAATTTATATGTGTAATAAAATACAATTTGGTTATAATGTGTAAAAAAACAAATTGTAGTTAGTCGTGTTTTCTGTATAAATTATAATGGACAGTGCTAAAATTTTTGTTCCTTGAAGGTAGAAAAAGCGATTGGTACTTTTAAAGGCATTACATTATATAAAAAACAGAAAATTAATGGAAAAGCTAGGAAAAATAGTGAACTGTATGCAACTCGTTATACTTTTATTTAAACGTAAAAATGTGAATGATCCGTTAGTCATTGATATAACTCAGGTCTATGTGAAGCAATCTTGCAAACAATTTGCGAGCAAATTGTCTGCCATCTTCAATTTAATTGCAATTTTGCAGCATACAAATGCCTGTTTAAAACTTATTCTAGCTTTTATTGGTGCTCCGATGCAGCTTCCACGCGTTTTAATGTTGCACAGCTTAAGAAAGTCTGTTCTCGAGGCGTGTCCACGTCAACTAGTTCAGCGTAGTTCAGAAAATTGCAAACTTATTGTGAAATAAATGGAGAATTTCCTAGATTGACAGATAAATCCAAAATAGGGTACCAACAAAGTAAACTGTTAATCTTTTGAAGTACTTTGAACTACGGTCACATGAAATCTGTTCCTTATTGCAAATTCTGAAACCAAATTAGTTGACCTTGAAGCAATGTGTACCCAGTCTGGATTGATGTTTCGTCCACTTGGATTATCATTAACATGTTCAAAGCAGATACATTATGTAAACTGAGAAAGGGACCGAACCCTTTGCTAAAATAATTAGAGTCTCCTTGTCCATAGCGAGCGATGGGTTTAATAAGAATTGTATAATAAGGAGAATCGGGAATAAATAAAATTATGTCACTTCCTTGAGAAAGAGATTTAACCACAATCAAATATGTATAAATCAAATTTTTTATTTACAGCGTTTCTTTATAAAAAATTAGAAGATTAAAATTCTGCCTAAGGAGTAGACGTTGAGTTTCTGATCAAATTAAAAAATACTTATTGTAAAAACGCCTTTTTATGAAAATATAAAACGTTTCAATTATCGTGCTTGAAAGGTACAATTTTGAATGCTATTCTTTATTAATTAATACAGATTTACTGTTTTAAGTTTTAATTTCCGAATGGTTTCCTGTCGGAAATGATCAACGGTAATTATTTAATTTTTAGCTCTATGAAATAAGTACCTATAAAAGGTTCTATTCCTTTGGTAGAAATAATGTTTTATGAAAAGGAATTGAATATCGCTTAAGCTACTTTTAAATGCAAGTCATATTTTGCTTAAACGATACCCTATACATTATTGATACAGGGTGTCCCAGAATTAAGTGGTAAAATTTTAACTATATACATATTGAACTCAACAAAGGAAAAACTGTTGACTAATAATGTTTTTTCGAAAACGTCTTAGATTTTTGATAATACACTTTTTTAAATTTTAAATATCTGTTACCCGCCACTGGAGCAACAATCGAAACGCTTAGTTGATTGAACTGTAGAAAATAATATAATTTTTTTTTATAAAATAGTTAAGTTTAAAAATGGTGAAAATAAAAAATGACAAACTGTTTATTTCGGAAGGTTCACACTATTTTACTTTTGTTTGTTTCAATTTCCGTAGGCCTTATTAATATAAAATAAAACTAGTAGATATATTTCCAGTTTGTATTCATTTTTAACGTCCCACAAGCTTGATAAAATTCCGATCAGTAAAAAGTCATCTTTTTGTGACCTACACTGATAAGTCCGTTTATTTTAAAAGTAAAATAACACTACACTCAGAGAACTACTTTGATTAAAAGTAAGAGAAATATAACAGACCCCTAGATATAAACTTTCTTCACTGTAGCTATTCCGAGTACTTACTCTAAACCGAGGATAGGGTTCACGTGGAGTTTCCCCCGCGTAAAAGATAGGGAAACTGGCGCCCGAGACAAACCGAACAAAAAGATTTTAATCCGGAGTACGTTCCTGTGACGTCACTCACCACCGCCGGCTGCCAACCACCGGTGCCGATAAAATAGTAGTCAAGGGTCGTCATAAAATTAGCGTCTAAACAGGGGAGTCAGTGATGCCAATAAATATTGTAAATTAGAATTCGAAATTGCGAATTAAAATTCCGTTTAGAGTTGGTAGTCTAGAGGGGCGACAACAAAGTAACGGCCGGGTTACGTTACAATTTTTTTCACTCTTCCTAGGGTTTCCGAATTGTTGCGATTACCCTGGCGACATTCTCTATTCGTTCTGGAAGTTTCTCAACCGTATTTATTGGAGTAGAGTACACCATCGGTTTCAAAAGACCTTATTAATAAAAGTCGTATGGAATCAAATCTGGTGATAGGGCGGGACATTGAACTGAATATTTTCGACCATTTCACTATCCAAGAACATCTATCATAATCACTCGAGCATTATAGCAAGAAGCACCATCATAAAGGTGCCACGTGTTACGACGAATTTCCAGAGGAACATCATTCAGTAAATCATTGAACACGAAACTTAGAAAGTATGAATAGTTACCTTCTACCAACCAGCAATTCTCGCATAACGTAAGGTCCAGTGAGCCATGAGTGTCCCGTTAGTGTTGTTTTAATGAATAAAAATACTGGTCAAACATTTAACGTTTTGAACAAAATATATTGGACAAAGATTGTTGCTTTTGTTATGTTAAATACAGGATGTCCCGAAATTCATCCAACAAAATATGGTCACAGGTTTTTAAGACAAATTTAGGGGACCCGTATTTTTTTTTTGTCAAGTGGCCCCCTCTTTCGGAGTTACAGCCCCCTGAAGTCCGCCCCTAAGAATAATCTTTCTTTTATATCTCAGAACCCTGTTGTACGAGAATGACTAAAATTGGTACACAGGGGTTTTACGACATGTGGAATCTGATGGTGCTACGTTTTTTGGCGGGGGGCCTCCTTAAGATAATGCAAAGTTTTCGAGAAAAATGTCAAAATGTGATCGAATGCATATCGTGATTCGCCATTTTCCTCAAAAACATTGCATTTTACGAAACAAATATCAATAGACGAAAAAGTTTATAAATTCAATGGTTTCTAGCTAACTAATAATTTAAAAAAAAATCAAAGATAGGGGGGCCCACGAAAAAGTGTCTTAAGGGGGTTTCTCGCCAAAAAGCGTAGCACTGTGAGATTCAATATGTCATAAAACCCCTGTGTACCAAATTTAGTGATTCTGAGATATAAAAAAGACTTCTTAGGGACAGATTTCAGGGGGCTATAACTCCAGTTGGCAAAAAGAAAAAATACGGGTCCCCTAAATTTGTCTTAAGAATTTATGACCAAATTTTATTGCATGAATTTCGGGACACCCTGTATATGGTATAAATTTTGGCAATTATTTCTTTTTGTATAATTGAAATCTGCATGTTGATTTAAACAATATAGATAGATACGCATCATTTGTAAAAAGAAGAAGAAGCCGGACGTTAACCTTAGTTTTAAGATCAAATCATAAGTAGATTCATGTATAACGTAATGCTCTAGGTCACCAGATAACCTCGAAATTCGTTCAAGGCCACCGAACGACCTTGAAAGCCTTTCAAAGCTACCACCTTTGAATAGCAATATCCGCCTTCCTCCTTTTGTAGTATAACTTTTTAATCCATATCTATTGTATAAATGTTCCAGCCTGCAACTACACTCATGTCATGTTACCACTATACACTAAAATTAAATTTTATCTAATGAAGAGAAACTGGTAAAACTTAAATGCAGTTGTTGTAGATTGGAAAATTCATAGTGTCAATTAAAAAGTTATATCTAAGAAAAATATTGAAGCATACGTATGATATATTTAAATTTTTGGAAAAAGAAAAAATTACAGATTTGAAAATTATAGGATGCTTCATTTAAAAAGCAATTAACATGTAGAAGTCGCATATGTGTTTATCTGTTATTTCTAAAAAATATATTTCAAAGCCTTCTATAGGATATTTTACTCAAGTCAAAAAAGTTACTGAGTTAATTTTCGATAGAAAATCCTGTACATTACTATTTAATTATATTGATAAAATTTTCGCCAGTTTTCATCTTTCCTAGGTCTTCGTATTAACACTTAACACCTAAAATATATAGAACTGTACACGAGAACTAATGGCAATTTCTGATATAGAAGTTCAATTCAGTTTTTCCTTGATTTAATCAACAATTTCTCTGGAAGTAATTATCAACCAACACGTAAAATGTGTTTTACCGATTCCCCTGCATATGACAACCTCCTGAAAACCGCTATGCACTACGCGGCTAGACACTGACCGCAATCGGGAACGATCATTGTGGTTTCGGCAGTAATACATAATAAATTGCAAAACAGCCTCGGTCTCGGTAGACGACGTCTCGAGTAGGTTGGAAAAACATGTTAAATCGTACGAACAACCGTACTTAATGCCCCTCTCAGTTCATATAGCATGGTCCAATGAAAACGAATACCCTTTGTAATTTCATACAGGGACAACACGTAAAATTGTATTTCTGTATAATGGAAAACTACGAAACCCGTTAATTTTATTAAAAAACAGCTGAATATTAAATACCAAGGATATAGATACCAAGTGTGCTTTTTACAGAACACCATTTGTATTTTTACATATTGTGTTTCAATGCTTACAGTAATGTAGGATTTGGTGAGTCAATGACTAACACCAAAAGAATGTGGCAAAAGCGTAATGTGCATGCTGTTAGTTAGAGTTTGAAACAGACTCGTGATACTTAGAAAGACAAGCTGTTGGAGTCTCTCATAACATGAAGTGATAGAAGTGCTGCCTCCTGGTATTTTTACATTCACATTATAGAGCAATAAGCGAATTTCGACAAGATAATGGAATGTTTACTAATGTTAAGGGCAATATATTGAATATGAGGGTGGTCTTAAATATTATCTTTTATAAATTTTAATTTAGTTTAAATTCAAATAATCTTAATCTTAATAAGACAACATATTATTTTGTACATCATTTATTTCATAAAAAGTCTATTTTCTCTTTCTCGTGTTTATACCACAACAGATTCGCAACAATACAGGGTACGTCAACGATCTTTCACAAACGGAATTCATTCATGTAATGTATTCTATATTTTAGTTACAGGATATTAAAAAGTTATCGCAGTTTCATATTGAACTGAACTGTAACTGAAAAAATGGAGTACCTGGTATAATAATTTCAAAGTATTCATCGGTTATACGAAAAAAGTTATCAAGATTATTGCAGACCCTTGCAGCCGTCAAAGATTTAATAAAATATTAAATATCTCCAGAAATGACTTTAGATATAAGGAAAGCTACATATTTTTTTCAGCGGCTGTTCTGATTAAAAAAAAAGGAAGTTGAAAGTGATTTCCGGTATTACCGTAGATAATGTCGGTAATAATCTGGAAACCGAATTAATCTTTCTTGTAATCACAGTTTCACAAAACAACTGTTGCGAATACATTTAGGTTCGCATTCATAAAATATGAATATGAATTCAGTTTTCATATACCTACTATCTATGAACTATATTTATTATTCATATTTTCAGAGACCGAATAATGTATTCCATGTTCAAGTTTCTTCCAATCTACGGAAAGCTGGAAATTTTTAAGTCTCTATTATTTATTGTTCATTTGTATTATAAGCAAAACAGTATTTACTTAAGTTTTATACTTCGTATGCTTAATAAACTGATATTAAGATACAACGCATTACTTACTAATGACAACATCCTCATGATGAGTTCTTTAGAAGAGAGGTCTGGATCGCAAGGGAAACAATAATAAAAACATTGTATCAACTTTCTTGTTGGACATTGATACAATCAATTTATTATAAATAAGTCATATTATACTCTGAACCAATAAATTCGTTCTTTACATTTATCAGTATCCGACAAAGGACTGTAGGCAATTACCTGCAAATTGTATAAAATTCTAGGTGCTCTTTAACGATACGTTCACATAGTTCAAACATCTCGTGACCATCAACGCAATACATTTTATTCATTGCATTGCAAATTTCATTGCAGTTATACATTTTTACATCAAATCAGTAAAATTTTTACATTGCAAAAGTGTACATCATTGTATTAATTACTTAGTACATTGCTTTAATGAAAAAAGGCATCATATTAATGATGTTACATTTAATCAAGTGTGGTCATTTTTTACTCTTTTAATTTTCTTCATACCTACATATCTATACGTTTATGGGGTTACTGAATCTGAATTCGGGGTACGTTTGGCCCGATCAAGTCTGCTATATACTCTCAAGTTTTAAACTCAAAACACTCAAGCATTTAGTGTATTAAAATTTGAGTAACAAATAAGATTAGTTGCTTTCCAATTGCCAGAGAACTGTTCCTGAAGTGTTCTTCTGTTTTACTCTTTAAATACTTAAACTTAAACAATTGGAACACCTCCCAGAGAACGCGTAAATATTTAAATAATTTTGAAGTACTTTTTTTTAATGTTATGAGCTAAAGGCCAGAGCTTAATATAAATTTCACTTATTAAAGAACAGTGGCACAAAATAATAACCATAATGGAACAAATTAAAAAATCTTAACTCCACATAGTGCTGAAACAATTTGAGAGTATAAAGCTCATCACTGAAAGGTGGGGCAGGGGAAACAAACAGGAACATTTTAAGAGTAAAATGGGTGGTTTTTGGAACGCAAAAAGTTACTCTGATGTGTTCCTGAAGTGCTTTTGAAGTAAATTTTTTGTCAATTGGAAAGAAAGAAAGCTTTAACTCTGAGTCCCAGACTCTCGAGTTAATTGCTTTGACATGCAAAAATTTTAGTATCAATAAGTCTTATTAGTAAGCTTTAAACCAATGTGTCCGTCATGTACATTCATGTACATTAATTTAGTGAGTCCGTGTCGATTGAGATTCTTGAGAACAGTTTTTCAAGTGAAGAATTTAATTGGATTTGAGGAGCAGTAAGAAGAAGGATTTCATGAAGATATTAAGGAAATAGAGCATCGGTACCAAGGCAGATGGCATATAAATATGTTAGCTTGTAACTCCTGGTCGTTAAAACGAGATTTACCATTGAAATCGAGAAAACGTAAAATAAATCTATTTCACACATCTTTTGACAACAAAATAGTTCGATACCACAACAGTGAAATGTAGTGAAAAACTGTTCTTAAGAATCTCAGTCGATATGGATTCACTGTGTAAATTAATGTACATGAAGCATTATCGGACACATTATTTAAAGCTTACTAATAAGACTTACTGTCGTTAGGAGTTTGTCATGTCAAAAAAAAATAAACTCGAAAGTCACAGGCACAGAGTTGAAGCCTTCTTTCTTTAATCTTTTACGTTACTCAAATTGGAATACGCATAAATGCTTAACTTGAGTGTTTTGATTTAGAACTTGAGAGTACTTAGCAGACCTGATCGGGTCAAAGCGACACCAGATTTAGATTCAGCGATCCAAAAAACATATAGATGCATGGTTTTGTCTTTCAGACCTCTCATTTTTATATTTGCGTGTTTCTGTAATTATCGATGGTATTTTGTATTTTTGTTTTTGAAAAATTGCATTAGGATTCACGCTTTTCTATATATCAGTAGTGATTTATTGATATATAATATACAATAAATTTAAAAAATGAGTAACATCGATATCCCTATTCCAGTTGTTCTACTAATCGTAAAAAAAAAACGTAAAACTCTGCTGTATCAACCTTCTTTGCGAATAAAAGCAAATGTGTAATGTATGTTGCTTCAATGAAAAAAATATCTTGATGTTGGATCGTTTCGAATTAAAAGTATCTACATAGACTGCGACTGAAGTAGCGGAAACTCGCAAATTGCGTTAAAAGGATTTCGCCAGCGAACGGTACTCCATATTTTGGGCTTCTCGATTTACAGAACGCTGTTAGAGGCAGTTATATAATAGGGTAGGGTCTTCTGTTGGACTCTCAACTCTGAGATTTATTTGTATGCGATTTGTCAGAAGAGTGTCCGTTACATCTGGGAAAAATCACAGTGTGATAGATTTCATTGTTGGTAATTTTTTTAAAGATATTTTCAACTAATTGTAAGCGGTTAATGTTAATGATAATACACTGTGTCCCAAAATGATGGAACAAAATTCATATTTTTTTCCAGAGGAAATTTAAAAAAATTGCTGAAACAATCGATTAGTAAATAGAAATTTGCAATATTTTCTATTTTTTTGAGCCATGTTTGACAGACCTATAACATTACCGACATTTTTTTTTAATAGGACGCTCTATATTTGATAGTATAAATAGATAGCCTTTCTAAAGACGAATTCAGCGATACCTACTTTTTTGTCATAGTTGTCAAAAAATTGAGAAATTAAATGAAAACAATAATTTAGTACTATTTTTATTTTATAATAGCAAATGTTCAAAGTAGCCCCCATTAACCATTGTACAATGCCCAATTCGATGTTCAAAGTTATCAATTATATTTTGAATAACATTTGGTGTTATGTTCCGAACTTCTTCGCTGATACGATTTTTCAATCCTTCGATAGTATCTGGTCTGTTTTAGGTAACCCCACAAAAAAATCTAGTGGAGTTAAGTCGGGATCGTGGTGGCCATTCAAGCGGACCTCTTCTGTCTATCCATCGATTTGGGAAAACTTCATTACGGTAATTTCTTACATCCAGGCGAATTTGTGAATATGCACCATCTTGTTGGAACCAGACATCACCAGCAGGCATATCGTGCTGATTAGGGTTGGAAAAAAATAATTCCTGGGCTGGAATCAGCTGAAAAAGCAAAAAATCCAAATAAATGTCGCCTGTCAAATTGCCCACAAAGAAGTAAGGTCTCAGTATGCGATTTCCTACTATTCCAGCCCAAACATTCACTTTTTCGGTCGTTATGTATGTATTTCTTGCATCCAATGCGGATTTTCTGGGCTCCAAAACCTAGTATTTTGCCTGTTCACGATTCCGTTTAAGCAAAAAGTTGCTTCGTCAGTGAAAATTATGTGATTTTTCAAGTTGGGTTGTCTTTCAAATAAACTTCTGATTTCCTCGCAAAACTGTAATCTTCTGTCTGTGTCATTTGCCCATAGTTCTTATAAGACGTTAACTTTGTAAGGATGCCACCTTTGAGACTTCAGAGTTCTGTGAACTGAGGACTTCGACAAGTTGAAGATGAGTGAGGATTTTCAGTAACGGCGATCATCAAAATTTGACGGTCATTTTCGCTTACCGTTCTTCGCCTTCCTAATCCAGGTAAATCTTTTATATCTCCGGTTTCTTTAAACTTTTTGGATACTTTACTTATTGTAACTCGATTCTCTCTAGTCTGGATACTTATGGTGAAATAAGTCACATTTTTACATTTACAGTTACATTTTCAAAGTATAGTGTGATTGTTTGAAATAGTCGTCAGTAGGTACAACATAAAAGACAATTTTTTACATAGTTTTGACAACTATGACAAAAAAGTAGGTATAACCTTATATCGATGAATTCGCCTTTAGAAGATCTATTTAAAAAAATTTCGGTAATGTTATAGGTATGTTAAACAAGGCTAAAAAAATAGAAAATATTGCAGAAAAGTGACAATTTCTATTAACTATTGATCTGTTTCAGCCATTTTTTTAAATTTCAACTGGAAAAAAATATGAATTTTGTTCCCTCATTTTTGGACATTAGTGTATATGATGAAGCTATGAATTATAGTAAATATAAAGTCATCTTTATATTTACAACAATTTTCAACATCATTGTTGAATTCATTAGTGGTGACAAATAGAAAATAGAAGCATTTATAATTATAACTAGAAAACATATTTTTTACTATATTTATTATCTTTATTCTCTTACTAATATTAATACCTAGGTTAAAACGTACCATAAACCCATAAAAAAGTAAATAACCAGTAGAGGAGAAGGTCCGAATATGGGCCCCTATTTTGTTTTTTATATATTATTAACAAATTTTTTGACAAATACACCTAAAAATTGGGACACACTTAGACCAAGAACTCGTCTACAATAATGAGCGCGGCAAAATTTCAGAAAAATAAAAAATACTAAGATATCAGTTAAAATATGAAAATTGAACAATATCTTGTACGAGGGTGGAGTGTATGAAATATGGGCCCCTATCAAAAAATTATGCATAAGTTTACGTTTAACAAAGGAAACTTTATTTTCTAGTAAAAAAACTTCATATATGACAACATTGGTTTGTTACGTGGCATGGTCAACCTGGAAAAAGAACTGAATTCAAAATCAGGGGAGAATATAGGCCCACAAAAGGCCCATATTACCAGCACTGCATGTCATTCAATAATAGATACCTATTATTTGTAGAGTTTAAGTGAATCAAAATATTTTCTGAACAAAATAAACTTTGATCTTCATACAAAATATGTAGGTGAATGTACAAACATACCTAGTCACTAAAAATCGTATAATACATAATAACAACTTACCTTCAGATAATATTCAGAATTCCAGTAACACATTCACCACCATTTGTTTCTAACAATATAAGAAATCAACTGCACAATGTCGGTAAAACAGTTCGCTACTAGGTAGCTGTCTTTTAAAGTATTATTCAGTGATGCCGCTAGATGTTCTAGTAGGAATAGCCATGGGGCCCATATTAAGTACATGGCCCATATTCGGACCTTCTTCTCTACTAGGAATATCACAAGAGTTGAGGTTTGACCAGCACATGGAACAAAAAAAAGTGACATACGGCTATTTTTATTATATATAACAGTTTCTGAAATGTAATTTTAATCATTTATGTTCTTTTTTGTGAGGTATTGGTATACATCTCGCGTCAAAATTAGATACGTATATATCAAGGAAATATATTTTTTAATTAAGTAACTCCGAAATGGCCGAATCAAGATGTTTCTTAGATATTGTAGAATTATTTATTTTCTCTAAAATACAATTTCATAAAAGGTTTGTATTTCAAATAAGTAAGCCAACATAAACTTCCGTTATAATAGGAAAGTGGATGCAAAAATGGTTTAATTAAAATTCTAATCGAAAACTTAGTAACAAGTTGATCTTTATGAATACGAATATTTACTGCAAGTAGTTATAAAAATGTTTATACCTAATAGAGTAGCTGATAAAAGCAATGCTTGATCAGTTTCTAAATCCAGTGTCTATCTATATGTTGCATAGTGTCCGACCGAACTTTCGGTTTCGCCAGGTTTCGACGCTAAATTGGAGTTTCGGACCGAAAACGAAACTACGTTGGTGAGCTTTAGTGCGGCCATCGGGAGCGATCGGCATAGTGGAGATTGTCGAGTCGACTAGACTACACTTATGCGCTTCCCCTGCTTATTTATTTATTTCGTTCTTTAGATGGAAGAGTCTATTTTTGTTTAGAATGTTAACATTGTTAAGTAGAAAGTACATGGGTAGGTACTTCATTTGTATTTTTATTATTATAATGACTCCAGTGCCTTTTAAAATGATGGGTTGATAAGTTACTAACTTGAATGTTCGTACTTTGAATGTCAGAGACACTGATTAATATTAATTGAAACACATAATAAAGACTAACAAAGTTTATTTTTCTGAGGGAAATACATACCTCTCAAACCTCTTCCCATATCAAAAAGAATAGATAGTTTTTTTAGAGCAACTAAACTATTAATTTATCAAATAACAGTTTCTATGAATACAAACACGTATTTGCAACTATCTAAAATGAACAGAAACTTATAATAAAACTTATATACAAAATAATTACCTTAAGGGCCCCATATTCTTCAAATAGTGTTTTCCGCAAAGACAAATAATTTCAAACATTTAATAACTGAATAATCTAAAACTTATCAAATAATAGGAATGTTATGTCATGCCATCTGGGTATTTTCAAAGACGCCGCAGTAAAACGAATAAACAGGTGCAAAAAACGATCAAACCATCAAGGTTTTAGGTACTGAAATCTACGAAAATACTAACTTTTTTATATATAATTCCACATATAAATATTCTTATAACATTTACTTGCTTAGTCCTACATATAAAATTGTTTACTTTTATTTATAAGTACGTGAAAATAATTCTTAAAATGTGGGGTTAGAATAACAGCAAACGCATGTTTTACAAACGCTTTTTTT
>NW_019416648.1:85809-149893 GCF_000390285.2 Anoplophora glabripennis
ACTACATTTACTCACCATAATTTGAATTTTCAAAATACATATATTTTTGTGTGGAATAAAAGTCTATTCATTAAATTTAAATAAATATTTTGATAATAATATTGAATAATTTTATTTGAATTACTAAAAACCCTCTTAACCAGGTTATGATGCTTAAAGTAGCCTCATGTTTTGAAATGCTGTTTTTATATTGTTTACTTATAAGAGAAATGGACCGAGAAATTGAAGCAGCATAGACAAAGACAGATTGTAGGGGATTAAATTTTAGCTACCTGCTACAATTTAGTACAGTCCGATCGCACAAAGTTTTGTTAAAAGCAGACCTCATCTATACGGAAAATACACAATATAAAAATATAGAATATAAGCACCAGTACTACATTTATTTACGATTTGCATACATAATGAGCTTTTATTACTCCCTTTCATTTCTAAACAGACTATAGTCTTAATGAAATTGATGCCGTTTCCAAATTTGAACCTGACTTTCGCCTCTTTTAAACACAAACAAACACAAAGGTAACACTTATTTTTAATTTCAAATCGGACACTATAAAACGTACAAATAAAATAAAAACGTCTCCTAATATACGTTCAGTAGTGACAATCAAACGACATATAGTATCTATATGGGATATTATATGTAAATTTCATTGTTTTAATGGCTGCTTTATCAATTACGCAGAGCCGAGTATTATTTGAAGATATTTTAATCTAACAGCGTTTTGCACTTTTGCACTCAGTGTGCATTGAGAATGTTGTGATCCCATGTTATTTGAGTTGGTAGTACAGGACGAATATACAGGCTAATTCAGAACTTATCCAAAAAAAAAAGTTTTGGATGTACAGGGGACTCTTACAAATACAATTTTGTAAAGAAAAAATCAAAAGGGACAGTTTGGAAATTATTTAAAAATACACCTCTGCACGGCACTGGAAACTGACCTCGCGCAATGACACCGGCATGGCGGCAAAGTGTGATAAAATTGGACAAAAACTTTCGCAAGGAAAGAAATAAATATAATTTTATAGCACCTATTTTATATCAGCAAATTCAACTGCTTTTGTTATTATTAATTAATACAATTAATTTGTGGTTTTAAATAATAAAATAATTTGACATACCTACAACAACTGTTCGAAATTTTATCCACCGACCTGCAAACACATTTGGGTCCGTCTTACTCAGTTTCTACGAACTAACACAAATGTTGTCTTGCTTCACCAGAACACAAATGTTTCACCATAATACATATGTTGTCTTGCTTCACCATAAATTAAAACGATATCCATCAACTCCGAGTTGCTATACACGCAAGCCATTTTTGACACTAACTACTAAAAAATCGGAGTCGCTGAGGCCACATGGCTCTCTATGCGTACTGCGAATAACGCTAGAGACTACAGTTGTCCAGCTATATAATGGTTGAATGTACTACAATTTCAATTGCCGCACCTATTCCCAAATTTTTTTGGATAAGTTGTGAATCACCCTGTATACGCACTGCGCACTGAGTGAGTACAAATATGCAAGCAAAAACTCTTTAATTAAATTTTCATATTTCACTAAATTTGTATTTTTCTTAAACGTTTTTCACGATTTGGATCAACTTAAAATGTCGGTGCCTACTGACATGTCTAAATGTCGTTTATCAAAATTACAATAAAGTAAATGCATCTAAAAAAGCTATTGAATGTTGAATAGTGGTAAGTTGATGCCAAAAATTAAATTTTAACATGTCTAAATTTAACAAAAGAGAGAAGATTAATCAGAATGCTACGTTATGTTAGGGACGTGCAACAAGTGTATATTTTCATCTAATAAATAACTGATGTTAAGTAACCTCTATGCTTTAGGCGGAACAGCTGAATTATTCTTTGGTTGTCTCACGTATGCCACTCTGATGACGGTTAATAAGTCCTAAATCGATCTGTGTCTGGCTTTTAGCTATTAACTAGAGATTGCTGGTATAATTCAATGCAGGTCGGGGCAGGTAGCCCGCTGAATACTTGTTTCCTGCAATATCACCAGGTAAATTGACTTACCTACTTGGCAAGAGAGGTCGTGCTTCCGTAGTACCTCCGAAATTACTGCTCTTTACCTGTGTAGCTGTATTGAAGGTCTGGGTATTAAATAATAGTGATCGTTCGTAGATGTAGCACTCTTTTGAGACTGGCGTGTATTCATTCCATGTTTGCAGTTAAAACATGACAAACAGCTGAATCATTCGTCGACTGACTCATCTATGGCAAACTGATGAGGATTAAAAAGTCTGTGTCTGGTGGGTTCAACCGACGAATGATCTTAGCTGTTTACTAGATACTGAGGGTACAATTCAATGTTTGTCGGGGCAAACAGTTTGCAGAGTAGTTGTTCCCTACAATATCATAAGTTAAACCCTGTACATTAGTTTAACGTATTAAATAATTCAATTAGTAATGAATGGAGAACAAACGCGTTGTCGCTGACTATTCACACCGACAAACCAAAACGAACAGTGTTGAACTGCGTGGGCTGTTTACCCTAGGAACCAGCCATCCACTCCATGCGGTACCCATATTGAAATAACATCTATTTTGTCCCGACAAACTGGGAGAATCCAATTAAACTTGTTAGCTTTTATCTCGGCGGGCCCCGACAACTTAATTATTTACCAAAGCCGCGCGGATAACCCCACTCTGGCTTTAATATTTCATTCTGTTTGCATTACATTTTACTGGGCGACACGACTCCGACGTTTACCATTTTACGTCCGTGGGGATTAATTTGGTGTTGCATTCGGTGTACCAATTTATAGACTGGGGTGTCGGCAAACGGGCGATTTTTAATGTATCAAAAATTACCCTTGGCTGTGACGAAGTGCTTTTGCTGCAATATTTAAAGCCGGGGTTTCACCAAACTGGATTAGCCCGCTGGGACCAGTCAGCAGCCTAAGTCTGCAGAATTTCCCATAAAAATTTTAAATCTGACTTACGTAAGAAGCCTGCGTTTTGTACCAAGAAATAAAAAAAAATAAATTCTGCGGGAAGGCCTAGCATTCTATTGCTCAGTTGGATTTGAAATCTTTTAGCTAGAGTAATCAGAAAATCAAAATTAGAAAAGCCTGAAAAAATTATTTAAAAAGTTAGTTACCCATTATCAAAACTCGCTAAATTCACTTTTAAGTCACTGTGCGAGTTGTGCTGCTCAAAGAAATTAACGTACCACTTCTGGAACGTGGAGGTTGGTTCCAGCGCAAGTCCAGACCTCAGTCCCATTGAACTTACCTGATATATAATTGGAAGATAATCACCTGAATCGGTATAATAAATAACATGAAGGACAAGTGATATCTTTCTGAAATATGGAATGAACTGGACCAAAACAGCGTGCGAACACTCTTTTTGATAGAGGTGAGAATACCTTATATAAAATTTAATTAAAAGTATTGTTTATTTCCATATATGTAAAAAATTGCAACTTTACGGGTTTTAAATTTGTTTTTTTTTATATGAATCAAATGATAAACTATATTGAAACCAATCACTTTTTTGTGAAGCTAATAATATAAATTAATTAAAGTATGTATTATTAAAGTGTAATTATTTTGGTATATAGGTACAACATAATAATAAGTTACTAATAGAATAATTTTTATTTGAGTGTGTAACAAAACAAAACATCGTAAATCCAATATAATATATTTTGACACTTATTACCAACCTTAAGCTCTAGATTTTTATGTGTTACTGATAGGTGGCAGTAAGTGCAATTTTTTTCATTTACTTAAAAATTTATATAATGTGACTTGAATGTATCTATATCTGAGTGCGTTGGAAAATAGAGTAAGTATATGCCCGAAGAGACATATATTATTGTTACAAATATGTATATTATAATCAATTCTAGCAGCAGCAGGAAATGAAAGTAGTAACGATGAAGAGGAGGGATTTCGTGAGAAAAATAGTTTTTAGAGTGAGATTGTCTATTCTTTTTTCATAAAATTGATTTAAAAAGAAATAAAAGAATCAACACAGGTATCGAGTATTTTTTATACCAAATATTGTTTTAAGCTATAATTCACAATAATAAGTGTTAATAAGGACTAAGCCTAAACTATAGGAAACATAGATGTAGATAACCAACACCTTGTAAATGAAGAGTAATTTTCGAATTATTAAGATAACTTTATTTTACAGGAGACTATGTACTCCAAAAAAGCTTTTCGGTTTGTTATGTCATTGTCCATTAATATCACTTAGTTTTAATAACCCCATGTCGTGATTGGCAATAAAAATGTTAAAATAGGTTTTAAAAACACGCAACTAAAGTATGATACCCTTTGTAAATGTAAAATAAAGTCAATTTTTTTTATACAAAAACATAATAAAAAGAAACTTACTTACTGTTCACTCTAATATTTACTCGGTATATTTTCAGTATTACCAGCAGTCCAAGCAGTCCTAACTAGCCATGAAAATAGAAGAAAATAATATGTGGCAAACTTACTCAAAAATGTCAACATTTTACAAATTCTATTAATTCTCATAACCCGTTACGCCGAATATTTAGATTTTTTTACATGATCCTAAATGTAAACTGACCCGATTTACTGGTACGCTGGCAAGTTTATCCGCAATAGTCTTTATCGCCAAATTTAAAATCGTTTTATCAGTAATTAAAAAATTAAAATACGTAAGCCGCACATTAAGGAGATATAGAGGAAAAATGTTTGGAGGTCAATTTCGTGAAGACTCGCATTTGTTGATATTCGAAACTTTTTAAGGTTCACACATTAGTAAGTCATTTGTAAGTAGAAGGTGTCCCAAAAGAAAACGCAGGATTGGCGCCATTTTCATTCCTAAGAATTGGCAGTACTGTGCAAGGTTACATTTTGTAGTAAAAAAAGTAGATAAGCGATTGAAGATTGTGAAAATTCATTACAAAAACGAACGGATCAATCATACCACCAGAGTTAAATTTACACCACACCGGCACTCTTTGGGTATACACGGTCGTTCTTGAATGATCTGAGTATCGTCTCTGCCCCAAATTCGACAGTTTTGCTTGTACACATAGCCACCAAAATGGAAATGCGTCTCGTAGCTAAAAAATTATTTTCTTAGTAGAATCACCGTCCACTTGTTTCTCCAACATCCAATCAACGAAGATCCGACGCATTAAATGGTTGTCTGGGTTCAATTCCTGAGTTATTTTGAACGGACGCAAATGCAGATCTTATGTTAAAGTGATTGACGGTACACTAAGGTTACGGAAATTTCCGCCACACTCTTACTCACGGTACCTACCTTGGTAGCTAATCTTTTCAGTTGTTTTATTCGGGGCGTTACTTCTACCAAAAATTTTACGTAATTTGCACACAGTCTCAGTTAGACACTCTCCGTACCTGTAATGAATTTTCACAGTATTCACTCGCTCATTCGTCGTATAACGCTCCCATTTGTCCATTTGTCTATCCGCAACTTGTTTACTGCAACATGTAACTCTACACAATGCTGCCAACTTTTCCGAATGAAAATGGCGCACAATTTAAATTCTGCGTTACTTTTAGGGCCGCTTTACTTTTAACTTCTAACTTAAAATTGGTAAGTTACTCATTGAGGAGATTATCAGTAGGTACTACAAAAAAAAATGAAGGCCAGTTTCTCGATTCCGCTCTTGAGATAAATTTCAAATTATTTGTGCTTCCAATATGTAAGTATTTGCAGGCCTGTAAATCAGAATTTGTAAGTATCTCATTAAGCTAATATCTAATGAAGAACATTCGCAACTCTATTAAACTTGCGCTTTGGGGTAATTAACATCAGAAATATTCTACGCCATTTGTAAGTATTGTAAGTTATAAGCTACCGCCATGTTGTTTCGGCCTCGTTTTGATAATTAGTTCAAAAACAATAATAGAAAAGCAAAGGAAATCGTTTTTGTTTCTCCTTAGAATATATGTATTAATGGAATGGGAAAGCATAAAAAGAAAAAAATTTATAAAGACCGAGGTGTTAACATGTGGGAGTGTGCATATCATCTAACAATATTTATAAGTGTTAAATATGGATCAATTATGAGTGTCCCGGATTTCACTGCTCATTATTATGACCTGAGAAACTAAAAGCCAGCAAATGGTGAAAAGCTGAAATCCGATATAGCGTATTTACTGATTACGAGTAACTTCCGAGTCTCTCTTATAATCCTATTGTATAAATTAGATGTTTAGAATTAGTCAAAATACAATGCTAAAAAAGGTATTTTTGTCTATCGTTTAACTTCGAATGCCAATTTAACACATTAGCTTTTGTAAAAATCGGTAGAGGATTAGGAAGAACATTGTACTTAATTATTGTAGTGTTTTAAGATAATCCCCTAACTGCAATGCCTTACCTAACTGTGCATTTTACTTTTACCTTGAATTTTATTCCTTATTCCTCCGATATTGAACTTGAATAAAAGTTATGTTTTTCATACTGTGATATTCTCCTACTAGTAACAAGGTCTGAAAATGGGCATTGTTCTGCTACGTTGAAGAAATAATGGGGCACAAGAAACTTATAACGAAGGGCATAAAAATATTTCTCTATGTAAAATTGGTTTGTACAAAGTATAATATTCCCTTTTGACCCATTGATATTTTATTTACAGTATGACATTCATTCATATTTTTATTTATTTAATTCAGTAGAATATTTACTTATTATATTAAAATTGACGATATCTACATATTTTCCACATTCAGTGTAAATGTTTGTGTTTTATCTTTATTTCTAGGTTAGAACTTTTTCAGTTATAAAGCTAAAAAACTGCAGAATTAAGCAAGGCTAATAAGGCCTATCTGATTGGATATAGTGTTGTTTATGCAGAGCCTTCATAAATGATTACAAGCCACGTGACCTCCCAGATTACACAACTAATATTGCAAGCCTGGTGAAATAAAAATCCCTAAATCTTAGCGTCACCGATATTAATTATTCGTTTATAGTAAATAGTGACAAACCGTTACGTCTACGCTCAAGATAATAAGATCGCTGATTGGTTGAATAATATCTCGTGAAAAATTAAACCAATAGAACCGATGAAACAGAATGTGATCTTGATCTTATTGTTTTAATTTTACCGTTACTGTTCCAAACAAAATTACTGGTCATATGGCTTGCAATAATTTATGAAGGTTCTGTACTAGGCTATACTACTCTGACGCTCACATTTTTCCATCAATGGGATTAATTCAGAGATGCATTCATCATGCATGCATGCACTAATTTATAGACTGGGGGTATTTGTGAACGAGAGTTTTTAATATAGGTCCGTTTATTTTCGGGGTAAATCACCTTTGGCTTCGACGCCATGCTCTTGCTGTGATATCTAATACTCTAAATCTATAACAGGTGCTTAGTCTGGGATTATATGGGCGTCTGTGGTGTCAAATTCCATAGGGCTATAAATTTCCTGGAATATGTCTGGAAATATAGCCTCGCATACCTAGTGAATAACGTAACCTAACTATTCCAGAAATAAATAATTACAGACAATATGCAATTGTGAAAACGAAAATTTAAATGAAAATAGGAATGAGGAGTTTTGAATCATATACGCGTATATGGGCAATCATCTTTTTGTAACATTTCACACATTTACGTTTAGAGTATCATTTTGTATATAATACTCACATACGTATTGCGTAATATTTTACATTTTAAAATCTTGACAAATCTTTATTTTAATAAAAAAAGTTGGTTTGTTGAAATATTAGTCGGGTGTTCTTTCTGAGTAGGTATACTTATTTTTAGATAACAGTTTCGTACAAAAATTATAAATAGTTGTGTTTCCTTCGTAGCAAAGTTACTCATAAAGCTGAAAAATTTTTATTAAATATCGTAACTTGTTAAGTCGAATAAGTAGACTTAGAATATTTTTACGCGTAAAATAACATGATAAAAGTAATTAATTTATTGATACGCTGGTCATAAAAATAGTTTAACATGTTAACTGCTTACCTTTTACGCCCGTAGAGATTTGACGTGCAACTTTATTAACCCGAACAACAGTTCCAATTACTACAAAAGACTCAATGGTTGATTGCGATACTTTATACAAAGTTTTCATAATGTTTACAAGCCACGTGACCACCGGGCTTAGGCGTCCAACATTGGCAGGGCTAGTTCTCGTAACGAAAAACCACTAGTAGTAGTGTAATGAAAAGGGACGGCCTCAGCCTGGCAATTAGGCCACAAGTGGACCCTTTTTGCCTACCTCGCCGTCCCATCACCTATCCACTCTCTGCCTCTGACCCTCCGCCCGGACGCCCAGCTCTATCTCTCTTCGTCTGGCCAATGACTCTAGAGCGTCTTTACATTCCTGGACAAGGGCAGACCCAGTCCTCGGGGAGCTAACCGCCCTGAGCGTGGCCTGACTGTCGGAGCAGATAAAAATCTTCTCCTCTACACAATTCCGTATGTCCTCCTTGCTTGCTACCATCAAAATAGCAAAAACCTCGGCCTGGAAGACTGTAGCATACATACCCAGTGAAAAGCTTTCTTGGATGCCGCTGCCTTCTAGATAAATTCCTGATCCTAAAAACTCGTCTTCTACCCGAGATTCATCAGCATAGCATACTAGGGATTCCGGGGAGGAACATATCACCATTCTGCTTCCACTGTTCTCCCGAGGGGGAAGTGGTGACATACTTTCTTCCTAACCTAAGCCGGTCCTCTGCTTCCGTAACCCTCATGGCGGATATTGGGATGTCCCTCTCCGCCCTGAGGGCCATGGCAGCATAGTCCTTAGTGCGTCCTTTCGCTCTCCAACCGCCTGTGTCGCGACTAGAACCACTATATCACTATATCCCTCCAAGGTTCGTTGTTCCAGGAGACCGTCCATTATTAGGCACTGTAGAAGTGGCGAGAGGCAGCTGCCTTGAAGGCATTCACCCCTCACTCTCAGGTCCCTACGACAATCCCCCATTGCTGCACTGACCTTCCTTCAAAGCACCTTCTATATCAAAGAATATGGCCAATGCGACCTCTACCTCTCTGAAGGGCCTTCTCTATTTTGTGTGTGATACTATGTAAGGCCGTCTCTGTGGACTTGCCCCGCCTACATGCGTACTAGTTCGTGTGGATTGGGTATCTACTTAACGCCCCATCCACCAGATACCTGTCCACAAACCTTTCCATCGTTTTAAACAGAAAGTATGTGAGACTGATACGCCTAAAAGACTTCGCCGCAATGTAGTCTTCTCTCCCAACCTTGGGGATAAAGACCACCTTGACTGACCTCCAAGCTTGTGGGACGTTGCCCATCGCCAGACTGGCCCGGAAGACCCTCACCATACATGGCAAGAGAATATCCAGGCCCCTCTGCAATAACGACGGAAAGACTGTATCCGGCCCCGCTGCCTTGTAGGGTTCGAACTCATTCACTGCCCAGATTACCGCCTCGTCGCCAATGAGCTCCTCGGCCAGGAGCCAATCTGCTTACTGCATTGGCTCCGCCCTGGTGCCCACGAAAAACCACTATATCTTAGCGTCACCAATATTAATGATTCGTTTACAATGAACGATAACAAACCGCTATGTCTATGCTCGAAATAATACGATAACTCATTGGTTGCATAAAATCTCGTTGAAAATTGCACCAATCACCAAACAAAATGTAATCTTGATTTTATTGTTTTAATTTTGCCCAAATCTAATTGCTAATGTGAAGGAAATAAAATTACTGTTTCAAACAGAATTACTGGTCACGTGGTTTGTAATCATTTATGAAAGCTCTAGACGTTCTGCACAGCAAGTATCCATAACAAGAGACAATTCCACAGCTCTAGATTTTTTATCCACGAGGCTCAGCTTCTTATTGCTTTTACACTAATGAAATTGTTCAGGCATTTATACTTTTTCTGTAGATAATTTTTGTGGACAGTAGTTAGAGATTGAAAGGACAAAAAATGATTTTAGTGCGCCCAACAATTAAAAAGTTAAAAAAATAGTAGCAGAACCTATCACAATAAAGATAAGTTAAGTGCCTACCAAACAAGAGCGTACCCAGTTCTGGAAAGGGGTGTTTCGATTAAAAATATGTTTAAAAAATATTTATGTACTACATATTATTCTATAAGGAGATAATGCGCCCGTATAAGCCATATAAAAACATTGTATACAAATTTTTCTTTTATTTTATAAATTTTAAGTTCAAACCATACATTGTTATTAGCTTGTGACGAACTGTCCTTAGTCCTATGGATATCGTTATTATAGAAAACTTCTTATTTAAGTAGCCCTTCTCTGTCTCCCTGTTAGTAAATGAAAGGAAAGGGACAGTGGTGTAAGATTTTAGATTAATTTCATATTAATAGAAGAAGCGATTAAAGTGCAGTTTATAAGATCACAGCTGACCGCAAAATTCGAATTAGTTTTATATTTTTTAATTTTTAGTAAATAACGATTTAATATAAAAATAAAAGTACAGTGCAAGTTCTTTTTCACGTTATTTCATTTTCTGGTAATATGTATATAAAAAGTAAGTAAACACCCCATTGTTAGGTTAGACACAGCAACGAATGCAGACGACATAGAGGCATTGGCCCTGCGACTTATATCGCCGCTCCAAGTGAATTGGCGAGGGAGGCCTTCCAGTTTTTACCACTTCTATGGTCCGTCACAAACTTTGGTTGGCAGTAGTTAGGCCAGATTAGGCTAGTCTTAAAAAAAACATTACACACTTGAGATTTTTCAACATAATTGAGTTGTTGCTCTTTCTGTCCTTGGAAGGGCAGGGTACCCCTTTTTGGACATCGGAAAAATACATAGGAAATCAGTCATTTAAGTTAAAATCGGAAAACAGTCGGTATATTTACAAAAATGTTCTCACGGTAACATAAACCAATTTTTTTCTCAAAAAGTATAGAGTGTGCCACCTCAAATTTTTCACTGTTTATAGAAAAAGACATGCCCCTTCGAGCCCTGGTTTCAGTTTTTTCCAAAAACCCGTAGGAGTCCTGGAATTAAGACTTAACTTCAGAGACGAATTTTCGCACCCTTACACAACTATTTTTTTTTCAAAAACTATAGTGTGCCACCTCAAATTTTTCAATGTTTATATAAAATACATGCCCTTTGGAGCCCTGGTATCAGTTTTTTTTCAAAACTAAACAGTGAAAAATTTGAGGTGGCACACTATAGGATTTGAGAAAAAAATTTTGTGTAGGGCTGCGCAAATTCGTTTCTGAAGTTACGTCATAATTCCCGGACTCCTACGGATTTTTGAAAAAACTGATACCAGAGCACGAAAGGGCATGTCCTTTTGTATAAACAGTGAAAAGTTTGAGGTGTCACACTATACTTTTTGAGAAAAAAATTGTTTTATGTTATCTTAATTCCAGGATTCATATAGGTTTTTGTAAAAGATAGATGTCAGGACTCAAAAGGGAATATCTCTTTATAGCCCGGGAGGCAGCGACATTATTGATGTAATTATTCCTACAAAGCTGATTTTTTCTCATTTTGTTGTTTTGATATCGTAAGTAAACGGAACGGCAGTCTACCGCGCCAATGTGGGGGCAAACGTTAGTAACAATTTTTTAAACATGTAAATAAATAATACTTAAATGCCTTATACCTACAAGGCTGAAACTTTTTAGAGTGATCAATTATACCTAAAAATACAGTATAGTGATAGTCTACCGCGTCGGAAGGGGGGCCATCAAGGGTCTACCACCCACGCAAGGTGTTGAAAAATTAACTTTTTTGACTTATTTCTACAAGGCTGAATTTTTTTTCTCAAATACTTTAGTTTATAAGAGAACCAAAAAAAAAAGTCTACCGATCATCTAAGGGTGCAAAGCCTTGATAGACGCAATGGAATGCACGATCTCCCGAGCGCAGTCGCTGCGCCGATTCACTGTAAGCCGCTCTGAATAATAACTCATACCGGGATTAAATTACAATCTACAAAGCTGCTTTTTTGTCTATAGATATCTTACAATAATTATTGTCAAATAAACGTCTTATACCTTCGATACGAGGTGGCTAAAGCTTCGGTAGACGTGGCGAAAGTTTTTGCGCGGAAGTTGCTTAAAATTCCAAATTTATTATTAATTACAGTTTTTTGAGCTTACACCATTATTTAAACGTATGATATAGTAACAACGAGCGAGCGTTAGCGAGCGAGATTTTTGCTAGTATAATAGGTATTAACAAAAGTTCAAAAATTTTTTTTTTCAAATAACTGACCTTTTTCTTTTTTAACATTGAATAATTAAATTTATTTCACTTTTACTTATAATTTATAACAATAATACTTTTCGATAATAGCGCGCGAAATGCTTGATTTGCGATTCATCATCACATTCGTCAATTACACTCGTGCGAGAATTATTCTATCGCACTAGTATCGAACAATATTTTACGACACTTATTTATAAAATAAATGATAACAACGCAAATGTTTTTTATTACAACAATATAGTAATTATATAAAAAATAAATATATTTTTCTTATTCCTCATCGCTACTGACATTTGATTCCTCATCGCCTTCCATATCATCACTATCTTCATCCTCATCATCTTTCTGGTCACACACTCCATCATTTTCTTTAAGGTATTGACAACCGTCATTTGCAATTTCTGTATCTGCAAATAGCAATATATTATTAAATATTTATTATATTATGCTAACATAAATTCACCCCCTTTAGGGTCTGAAAGTCATTTTTTAATTGAGTTTTAGACCTCCTTAAAATGCAAATATGTGTACCTGAATCTTTATCGTTCTGTAGATCAAACGTCACATCGATCAGTGATGTTTTTGAAAGCTTACAAAACTACTAACGATAAAATCTTTCGTCAAAAGGTCAAGAGTTTCGATGCATCTGCTTTACCACCTTGTCAATCAGAGCTCCGAGAACACATACTCCGAACAGCATATATTGCACAAATTTGGAGTAATGCTCACTTAAAAGAGCCTACAACATTATCCCCACTCGACTGTGGCTGGAAAGTGGATGAGAATGCAAGATATGATTTTAATTGGTTTAGTGGCGACCAATTGCCTCAGTCAATCGATGATGTGACGTTTGATCTACAGAACGATAAAGATTCAGGTACACATATTTGCATTTTAAGGAAGTCTAAAACTCAATTAAAAAATGACTTTCAGACCCTAAAGGGGGTGAATTTATGTTAGCATAATATAATAAATATTTAATAATATATTGCTATTTGCAGATACAGAAATTGCAAATGACGGTTGTCAATACCTTAAAGAAAATGATGGAGTGTGTGACCAGAAAGATGATGAGGATGAAGATAGTGATGATATGGAAGGCGATGAGGAATCAAATGTCAGTAGCGATGAGGAATAAGAAAAATATATTTATTTTTTATATAATTACTATATTGTTGTAATAAAAAACATTTGCGTTGTTATCATTTATTTTATAAATAAGTGTCGTAAAATATTGTTCGATACTAGTGCGATAGAATAATTCTCGCACGAGTGTAATTGACGAATGTGATGATGAATCGCAAATCAAGCATTTCGCGCGCTATTATCGAAAAGTATTATTGTTATAAATTATAAGTAAAAGTGAAATAAATTTAATTATTCAATGTTAAAAAAGAAAAAGGTCAGTTATTTGAAAAAAAAAATTTTTTAACTTTTGTTAATACCTATTATACTAGCAAAAATCTCGCTCGCTAACGCTCGCTCGTTGTTACTATATCATACGTTTAAATAATGGTGTAAGCTCAAAAAATTATAATTAATAATAAATTTGGAATTTTAAGCAACTTCCGCGCAAAAACTTTCGCCACGTCTACCGAAGCTTTAGCCACCTCGTATCGAAGGTATAAGACGTTTATTTGACAATAATTATTGTAAGATATCTATAGACAAAAAAGCAGCTTTGTAGATTGTAATTTAATCCCGGTATGAGTTATTATTCAGAGCGGCTTACAGTGAATCGGCGCAGCGACTGCGCTCGGGAGATCGTGCATTCCATTGCGTCTATCAAGGCTTTGCACCCTTAGATGATCGGTAGACTGTTTTTTTTTGGTTCTCTTATAAACTAAAGTATTTGAGAAAAAAATTCAGCCTTGTAGAAATAAGTCAAAAAAGTTAATTTTTCAACACCTTGCGTGGGTGGTAGACCCTTGATGGCCCCCCTTCCGACGCGGTAGACTATCACTATACTGTATTTTTAGGTATAATTGATCACTCTAAAAAGTTTCAGCCTTGTAGGTATAAGGCATTTAAGTATTATTTATTTACATGTTTAAAAAATTGTTACTAACGTTTGCCCCCACATTGGCGCGGTAGACTGCCGTTCCGTTTACTTACGATATCAAAACAACAAAATGAGAAAAAATCAGCTTTGTAGGAATTGGTGCAAAATTTCTGTCGCTGCCTCCCGGACTATTACGAATGTACTGAAAAATTGAAGGCAGCAGGAGTATTATAGTATTTTTGATTCCTATAGTTACCAGTAGCGGAAAAGGTCTATTTCTTAGATTTTACATTTGCCGCTACGCCTAAATAGAATTGTAGTCACTATTGTCAGAAACGTTTCTGAAGAAAAACGTTTCTAACTTCACACACATTAATAAATGAATGTAAAGTTTTAAATTTTCAAAAACAATAAAATTTTTGTTAATATTCGGCGGTTCGTCCACATTGATTTCAAATGTATATGGTGACTTTAAAATAGCCAAGTCGCCAAGTCATACAAAGGCAATCATTTATTAACATTTAAACATTATTATCACTTCCAAAACATAAAGAAAACAATACAATTAACAGAAAAGTTTACTGTGCCTGTCAGAGAATATTTTTATTGGATACATAATATATCTGCCGGACATGGTATACTAGTTCTAAATGTTCCAAAAGAAGACGTGATACCGGAGAATGATGAATTTTATACCAATTTCAAGACATCTGGTGTTTTTCATCACGACTTCTCTGAGGTTAGTATTTTATCTCACACGAGTCTGTCTCGCAACGAACCATCATATTTCTTACTTTAACAAAGAAACTTTAATATAGCAGGAATCCAAGGAATTTTGCGACGATTTCTTAATACCATAAAGTCATGTTCTTGCAGGTTTATGTTTCATTTTCCGGCAATAAACGATGTGGATGGATATTATGACGAAATAATAACGATTCGCGTTCTTTTGTCGAGTTACCTGTAAAGCCAGCCGTACACCGAAAGCTGTACTGTTATTGAAAGTTGTTGTGTCTCATGCGTTTTTATTTTTTTACTCACTTAATAATGTTGCTTTTACTTTATTAAAAAGTATGAATTATTCTGTACGCAATTCTTTATTATGTACCTATATGCATATGTTACTTTAGATTCCTGTTAGACAAAAGACCGCAAAACATGGCCTTTCGAACTTGTAACTAACTTAACACTGCCACTGATGCTACAAGTATTAGCATGTAGAAGTACTATGTTAGCAGCTTATAGTTTAGGATATATTATTGTGTGACTGACGACACGTGTTAACACATCTGATCACAGCACCATAATGTATTATACTATGTTCAAATATATATTAATGAGGATTGATGCTGAAGTTATTCAGAATAGACTTTGTCCAGTTGGGGTTACGTTAAAGATATGAAGAAATTTTAAAGTTAGAAGGGAACGTGCAAATATTAATTGTTGTGTAGCAATATTTTGAATGTATAAAGGTTCGGCTTATTAAAAACTAATATGAAAAAAGATAAAGAGAAATTTATTAATGAACTGAATACCTACAATTCATCTCATTATGTCCATCTATCTGATGCAAGTAAACTTAATTCCTCTTATTTTACAATTGCAAAGCAGAAGTCATTTTTAATCACAAAAATATATATCGGCAAGATATTTCGAGAATTTTAAATACTGAGAAAGTCTAGGTATTATATCTGTTACGGTCATTTCAACAAAACGAATTTCATGATCCACAAATTATTATCAATATTATTTAACTTTTAATTTAATGGGACCTAATTATAAATGTTTTCTTTCTAAATTTAATTTGTCACTGAAAAAAACACCTTCTTTTTAAATATAATTGGTCATTGACACAAAAAAACACCGACCGATTCCTCAACACGATGACGTCTATCTAGGGATGCCAGATATTTGTTGTGCTCTCTTTGAACATAAAAAAATTATTAGTATACATTTTATTGCAATTTTGTATCAAAAAAATAACTCGAAAGAAGTGACGAAGTTGGCAAATTGCAAATAAGTTGCTTTCCTTTTTTTTCACTTTTTTTACTGCTCATAGAAATCTAGACGACCTATCGAAAAATTAGTCATATTATGTTGTAGGCAATTAAATTACATACAATTTAAGGTATCTAAAGTCATATTTTACGCTGAAAAATGAAAATGAAATTTGAACGCTGAAAAATCAGTTTTCGAAAATTTCGCACTATTTATTATTGCAAAAAGCGGTGGATATTGATGAAATTTATGGAAAGGACGTCCAATCCAATGACCAGCATGTGTGCCAAACGTCGATTTAATTGACCGTGAAATTGTTGCTCCAGTTATTTTTTTAATGTTTAATTACTAAACGTTAATTTTAGAAGTTAATATAGTAAATATAGGTTCTAATTGACTCAAAGAAACGTATCGAATAAGAAAAGTAAAACACATTGTCCCGGGGTCAGTGAAAAGCCGCTCGGGAATTCGCTCTTTTTGCATTAAATAGAACTTATTTTTACACTAATTAAAACAAATAAATCACCTACTCCTGTTTGTTCCCAATATAGCTTTTTTTATAACGTTAATTGGACGTATCAGACCGGGATTTTAGAGATAATTAAAGAAAGGGTAAAACTTTTATTTTCAGAAAGTTTTACATTGATAATTCAAGTAATAAACGCAGCGTAAGCTCGGGCTTGCGCGTGATCGTCGCTCTTGCTCATGCGCGAGATTTTTTACTTGAACGTTTCAAATTTGGTTCAAGAACCTATATCTTCGTAGATATAACTTCTAAAGTAGATATTAACTTCTAAAATTAACGTTTAGTAATTAAACAATTAGTTGCAAAAAAACGAACTAAGTTAATTAACAAATAGCTGGAGTAACAATTTCACGGTCAATTCAATCGGTCTTTGTTACACTGGATTGCGCACTTTTTGAAAACTGATATTTTACAGTTAACAAATTAGTGAAATTTGACTCTAGGTACATTAAATTGTAGGTAATTTACTTGTCTACAATATAAGATAACTAATATTCCGATAGGTCGTCTAGATTTTCGTGGGTAGTAAATAAAGTGAAAAAACACATAAATTTGAATTTTGCCAAGTTATAGCGTCACTTCTTTCAAATTATCAACTTTTTTTATATTATAGTTCCACATACCCTTTCCCGTTATAAAGTGCAATAAAATTTCTACTAATAATTTTTTTTTCAGGTTTTATAATCTAATTTGACTGAAGTATAAGTATGTTACTGACATAGAATAATAGCGATTTATGAAAATGCACTCCTGGTTCTTGAGCTAGTACCTTCACCATCAGTCTTATGGTTTTAGATAAAGAGAATGATAATTTTTATATCAGTAGGAGTTAATTTTCGTTAACCCCCATTGTACAGGCTGTTACAAATTCGCTTCTCACTACAGGGATCTTGAAAACGGTAAGAGATACAAACTAGCTTAAATGGGGGCAAAGTTGTGTGATCAGGGGACCAACATTATGCCTCTAAAAAATCAAGGCTAACATGATTAGTTCTCAAAATATTTGAAAAAAATCGGAATTTTGGAATTCCGTTTTTGTTTCATTTCAGCCTTATTTGAAGTGATATTGAAAAAAGAAGAACACTTTCTCATTACCACTTTTTGCCCTCTATCGAATGGCTTAATCAATTTTTATATGTAACGTTTTGTCTCTCCAGGACCATCATCAACTTAACTTTTTTAAATACGACCCTAGAAATTTTATTACAATTTTTGCAAGCCTTCATGACTACCAATACTGTATTGCCTCAGCCCGAACCAGATTCAGACGTTTTGTCTCGTAAAATTCATCTTCAGTGTATTCGTTCCAAATTTATCTAAATTTTTTATTTAAATTTCTTTGTTTATTGAATTATCATACACTGTAAGTGTCGTTAAACTCTGTGAAATCCACATAGTTATTTAAACTATTACCACCACACATTAAAATAAAACATTATTAGAATTTTATTCCCGTGTCCATAGTTATTTCTAGGATTCTCGAGTGCTCAAATTTCAAACAAATTCCGATCTATTTTTTTTCAGGATATTCATACAAATACATCTGACATGCTCTTTCACAGTTGCGGTTACAGATATAATAAATTCCGATAATATTACGCTGATCTTCATTTTCAACCTTTGCCAAAACGAAAATGTTTTTGAACATTTACTGAAATTTTTTAAAGAATAATATTCAGTTGGCGTTTTGGTTGTTCATATGCAATTTTAAGAATTAATTTGTCATAATAAAATTAAAATTGTAATAATGTTTTAATTTTGATGCAACAACTTATTGAGTTATGTATGACCAAGTGATGGTAATAGTTAATAATAAATGTTTTATTGTAACGTGTGGTGGTAATAGTTTAAATAACTAGATGGATTTCACAGGGTCTAACGACACTTACAGTGTACGATAATTCAATAAACAAAGATATCTAAATAAAAAATTTAGAAACGTCTGAATCTGGTTCGGGCTGAGGCAGTACAGTATTGGGGAATATGATGTCTTTCAAAAAATGTAATAAAATTTCTAGGGTCGTATTTAAAAAAATGAAATTGATGATGGTTCTGGAGAGACGGAACGTTACATATAAAAATTGATTATGCCATTCCATAGAGGGCAAAAAGTGGCCATGAGAAAGTGTTCTTCTTTTTCAATATCACCTCAAACAAAGCTGAAAAAAAAACAAAAACGGATTTCCAAAATTTCGGTTTTTTCAAATATTTCGAACACTAATCATGTTAGCTTTGATTTTTTAGAGGCATAATGTTGGTCTCCTGATTGCGCAATTTTGCCCCCATTTAAGCTACTTCGTACCTTTTACCGTATCCGAGATCCCTGTAGTGAGAAGCGAATTTGTAACAGCCTGTACACATGTCTATTTAAAATAATGTAATTAATATTTCTGTAAAAAGTATTAACACCTGTCATTACGATTCGACACCATATCAGTAACATTTTTGCTTTGTTTTGTTTTTATTTATTTTTTTTTCGTAATTGTCAATAATGTTTAACAATTTGATTTACATTTTCGTTGAAAATATCTTTCCGTTTTACTTGTCGTAAAACGGATAAATTTTATGAACTATAGTTAAGAACACTTATGTACTGAGAAACGTACAATATGAAATCAGATTATAAGCTTTTCATGTTCATTTTTTATTATTAAAAACTAATTTTACACCTGAAATATTAAATATAAACAAGTGTTTATATCTTGTTACGCGCAACTGTATGTTCAGAAAATGATTTTCAAACATTGTATTTAAGAATTTTTACGCTTACGGTATGTGAATACTGAATACACACACACGCAAGTATCTACTTTGCGTGTAATGATGATAAACATAATTGTTGATTCCAATCCCCAACAAAGGTTAAAGTTGCTTCGCTTTTAATTAGATGTTTTGAGTTTGAGTGTGGATAAATATAAACCACTTTGGGTGCTATTTCAGTGTGAACTTTCAGTCTTAGCTTTTGGTGTCTAATAATGAAATAATACGACTTTTTGGGTTTTAGTAGGTATGTCTTTTTTTATTGAGCATTGTTCACAGAAATAGTCTGCAACTAACTGTTCTTAACAGTCCATTGACAACCAGAGTTTAGGAGGCCATTCTCAGATGACAAACTGTTCTTTTCATGACTAAATTAAATTTTCTTACAATAATTCGAGCTCCCTTAACTTCCACCTTGCCTGTATCCTTTCCGTTATTAACTTAACTGGGGAAAATGAAAACATGTCGTAGAGAAGTTAGGGAACATGCAGGGTAGTTAAAATCAACGGTTTTTCTTCTCTCCGTAATTATTGTTCCGTGTTTTGTGATAAGAGAATTACAGTAATTGGAACTTCGTAGCGTACGTGGTGATTTTCAAGCATGGATTTACAGGATGAGAAACTAAAATCGTACCTGACATAAAATTAATTATGATTAAAAATAAACACATGGGAGATGTATTAATAATATTTAAAAATAGATATAGCATGTATTTAAAAGCAGATAAAAAGTAAAGAAGAATATAGAGTTTATTTTCTATCTGCACTCTAAATATTGCAACCTAGCCTCGGGTACATTATATCAAATTGATCTCGACTTGCATCTCTTTCAATTATGATGATGAATATGGAATACGAGAAAGACCTCTAATCAGCAACTTTTAATTTGTAGCAAACGCTCGATTCTATTTCAGTGAAACACAGGGTCGACTTAAAGAGGGAAAGGGCTGCAACCACAGAGTGAGACGAATATGAAAATACAAAGAAATAGTCATTTGTAAATAAAACATAAGTAAAGAAATAAACATACAGGTTTGTAAATATAAATTAAATTGTTCAACAAACTTCTGGTTTGAAGCGCCTCATAGTAGTCTGTCTAAAGCTGGCTCCAGGTGATATGGTTAATTGTTAAATTATAAATGCCGTATCGTGTTGATGCTGCATATTGAATCAGTGGAAACTATGTATTCTCTTGTCAAATATTACCTATCCAAAGATATTTACCTAAATTTGATGAGATTGGTTCTGTGCTCATATCGTTTGTTTGATTCAACTTGACGCAATCTGCAAATATTTGACACATTTACGTTTAACAATCGTTTGACAAGTGACCACATCATCTGGACACGGCATATCAGGAAATAGTAAACCGTTGTAAAGCCTTACAATAATCTGTTCTAATTGCTTCCTATTGTATTATAATACAATAGGAAGCAATTAGAATACAATATTACAATAGGATTTTAATATTAAAAGTTGTAAAATTCTTGTGAATCTCGCCCACTGTAAAATAAATATATAGGCAAGGCCAGGCAAAATACCACAGACCATACAACATATTATTGACAATAATGTCTGCTCTTTAAATTAGCTATAGCACTAATAGCTTTTTTATATATGTAGTCATAAAAATAAAAATACACAGTCTCGGTTTATACGAGTACGATTTTATATATAAGTACAATTGTGGAAATAAATAGTTTTACTTGGATTAATTTTAAGTTCACGAACCACTTTCTTTCTAGCTGTAGTCTTATTCTGAAACTATTTTTTTAAATGAAAAATCGCTTGAAAAATTAAAATGCTTTATTCCATGATGTTCCAACTTCTTTAAGAGTATGTCATGTGGAACACAGTCGTAAAATTGCATAGGACAGACGTATGTTCTATTGCCTCAAAACCCCCGACTACAGTCCTCATGACACAACGCACATCAGATGTAGAATGGTTAGGTGTAAAATCACATTGGCTAGCACAAAAGTAGAATTATCTTCCAGAAAATAGAGTTTTAAGTATTTGCTGTATAATTTTTCCAAAAATTTGAATAATTGAAATTGATCTATAATTGTTAATAACACCTAGATCGCTTTCTTTAAAAAAATGTATAACTTTCGTCGACTTAAAACACTAAAATAACTATGACATATGAAATTTGACATTGACCTAGTTTAGGACAATTAATTATATAGATACGAGTACTATGGTTACATATTCATCAATTTACATTTTTTTTTATTCAGCCACTTAATTGGCCTAATCGGTGTTAGACGTATTTCAACTAATCCAAAACAACTTCAAAATCCATAGTAACAAAATTAAATCGTGAACGATACGTACGAAGTAAAAACTGTTATAACATGTGAAGTACTATTTCGTATGAAAGTTTGTCTTTGGCGGAGACTGTCGATCAATTCGCTTCGACCAATAGTTAAATAGTTTTCCTGCCGCACGTGTTTGATCGTTGCTTACTCTATTGCAATATGTAAATTTACTTTGAAGGGAACAAAAAAAAAACAAACGGGCAACGTTAATTCGGACAAATCAGACGGAATACGTTACTGCTTTATTTTATTACATTCTAGTTTAGTTTTAGTTAGTTTTCAGTTTATCGGCTTAGGTGATGTTTGTAGTACTGTAATTTCGCGACATTCTGCATGTAGTAAGTTTCTACTGGAATCAAAATAGTGATTGCATAATACGTGATGTGTTTTATTAAATTAGTTAAGTATTAAACTAGATGATTGATTGTAATAAAATAAAATAAAATATAAAGTAGTGTAGTGGTAGTATATATAGGTAGATATAGTTATTTATTTCAGTGTTTAATGACGGTACAGTTATGTCTTCACTGTCAATTATTTTGTGATATTATGAAAAATTATGTACATACGCGGATCAAGAAAGATGAGATTTAAAACTATGCATGTCGTTGTTGAGGTTACACTAGCGTATCCAACGGTGTGGTATGAAAATTACAAATGGAATGAAAAAAAAGAATCAGTTTTCGTGACGGGATTTGAGAAAGTAAACTTACGATATCTAGTACTAAAGATCAGAGGTGTAACCTGAGGGGTTATTTCTTTATCTATCTATATATCGTTATGACCAGAATCATAACGAGTCTGGATTTCAAAAGAGTTTACTATTCAATTCTCGAAAGGGGGTTTATAATTATCATTAGACTTTAATTAATACGTGGGAACTTAGAAATGTTGTATGTTCAGAGAATGAATTTCAGGCACTTACCCTCTATTGCTTACGTAGAATGTAATCCAGTGGCTGTCTATTCAGGGTGACACTGAAGTTGAGAGAAACAAAAACAAGCACCAAAACTTCTAGGAAGGGTTTTAATAGCAATAAACAAAACAAACAAACAAAATGACAACACAGCGGCTCGAACAACATTATTAATTAATTTATTGACACGCGACAACGTACTGAGATTCAGGGAATGCGCGCTTCATAGCAAAATTTGGAAAAAAAATTATCCATTGTTAAATTTAATTAGCTAGCCCGAGACTCTAAAACTAAGTCGACTGCTCAATGTGGAACATAAAGAAGAACTGACTTTTTCTCCTAGATCTCTCCTGAATTCGACACTTCGCTTCGACACGCCCCTTTCTTGGGTCCAGACGTTTCTGTTCTTATCTTACTGGCGGGAACCCTGAATGTCGGGATGCTTTGGCATAACTATGCCATGTTAATAGTTACCTATTTGACTGGACTTACATTTATATACAAGGTTCTGTAAATAAACTTACTTACAAGTAACCCTAGCCTTCCTCTAGAGACTCCGTGTAGCAATTACGGGACGGATTAGTCGATCTCATTTAATCTACTCTTATAGCTTGGAAAATCCGTCAAAGAATCAGCTTTCCAATTACTATCAATTTAACAATTTGATTTAATTCTCCTTTGGAACCTCTACGCTCTTCTCGTGATTTCGCGTGTTTTTAAAAATATGGGTTTCTATGCTGGCGCCTCCCAGGCGCAACAGATGACTGTCACATGGCCTCGACTGTAAGTGAACTTGTTCAAAAAATATTGCTAAATTTCTCCGAAGGACGACGCTGCCTACTTGAAACCCTTAACTTTCGATAATTTGTGTTGACTGAAATACTTTACTTTTTGGGCCCATCCGTTCCGAGAACTAATAAATAAATTACTACGCGTCCTGTCTTTTGTTGCAAAGGTCACCATCTAAATATGACCCCCATGTAAATTTTCACCCTGAATATAAACAAGCTATATCTTTTATGGAAATAGTTGGCTTTATAATTTACTTTTACACAAACATTGTACAAATAATGAACTTTCTAACAAAAAGTTTTGTTTTGTTTTATCTCAAAGGAATTTAAAGTAACTAAATAATATTTAGGCGTCATATCAGAAGAGCGTACGAACCAAATCTGAAATTTTACAGGCATACGCCCTTCTGATATTATAGTTTTACAAAATTGGTTCATAAATGCGTTAGAATAATGTAAAATGCGTTAGAATAGTGTTGATGTTTATGAATATATACGCTCTTCTGATATATTAAGCGAATTGATTAAATGAGGTCATACGCCCTAAAAACCCAAAACCGATTATAGTGGCTCTTACGCCCTTCTGATATGAGGCCCTCGATATGATCTCATGAAACCTAGCAAAAGAGGAAAGATAATTGTTTTATATAAAATAAATTAAAATCGCTGCCTATGTAAAAGAAGAAAACTTATCAGTCAATTATTTCTATAGAAAATTATAAAAAGGCACACTTTATTTTTTGTAAAAGAACACATTTCTAATATTTGTAGAAATAATTATGATTTATTGTGTATATATGATATAAAAAGCACAAATTATTATGTTTCAAAAAATTTATATAGAACAGTCGTTATTTTAATTTTAACTCATTACACAGCCCCACAAAAAAAGTGGGCAGTCCTAAAGACAAGACCATAAAATTTATACGTTTTTGGAGTCGTTGAATCCGAATCCGGTGTCCGTTTGACCCGATCACGTTTTCCAAATACTCTCAAATTCTAAACTCGAAACACTCAAAATAAACATTTATGCGTATTAAAAAACAAATAAGATTAAAGAAATAAAGCTTTAACTTTGAACCCGTGACTCTTGGGTTAATTATTTTAACATGACAAATAGACCTCGGATTCGGGTTCAGCTACCCCAAAAACATATAGATACCCATAGTATTGCCTTGCGGACCTTCCATTTTTTTCTGTGGGGCTGTGTTATTATAAAAAATGCCAAGAAAATTATTTCTCCTTGTAAACAAATGAAGGTATCAAATTTATGACTTGAAATTCGAATTTTAACGAGAATGTGTCTAATTCCAGAAGATTTTAGGATCGGAAAATGGACAGTCTGGTACTCAGAGACCCATGAAAACGCAGCTATAAAGTAATATGGAACAAATCATAAATTTTTTCACTTGGTGAATTAAATGTATTACTTCTTAATTAGCAAAGCATTACTTTTAACCTGCTAAATAATTAACTTCTAATCCCCAATGAACATTTACAAACACAATTTAAATTGCTACCATGATAATGGTAACTCAATAGCTATTAGCCATTATACGTCGAATCAATAACTAAAATAAATTTGATTAATAGTTAATTTTAGGCCAAGAATAGTAAGTAAATTATATTTCATGACCTGAAATAACCAAAATTAATTGTTATAGTTCGATATTTCTAAATGCAATACAAAACTCTGTCCACAACTGGCAAAAGGGTAACCAAATAATTAAGGAGGAAATAAAAAGTTTGATTAAAAAGTCGCTCGCTATATAGAACAGTATTTACTGTAATGCCATGGATTAGTGACAAGATAATGTGTTTATTGCTTGCACATTGTTTACCAACTTTATTTTTATATGCGTAGGGATTTAATGAAACTAACAAAGATAACTAATAATTTCTAATTAATCTTTGAAAAATAGAAGTGAACAGAAACAATAGTTAAATTAAATGGAAATTATTTTTTGAAAAACTTCGACTAGGCATATTTTTGCAGGATAGATTAATAAAAGGTGTGGTCACGCAAGTAATTTTTATAGAAAACGTAGCTTTTTAATTAAAAATTGTACATTTTTTATTTATTCATAAAGTATACAGTATATAGTTACATAGCCATTTGGCTTCCACAGCTTTGCTGACTTTTGTCGAAATTTTCCTTAACCGTTTTACATACATGCGGCTGTATTTCGTTGATACAGCGCTCAGTTTACTCCTTCAAGGCGTGGGTGGTCGTGGGCTTGTTGGCATAATCACTTCAAAAAACCCCAAAGAAAAAAGCCCAACGGTGTTAAATCGCATGATCAATTCTTATAACCAAAACGGGAAATTACAGGACCAAAAAATGACTCATGCAGTAGTTGAATTATTTTTCGGGCTGTATGGCACGTCGTACCATTTTGTTGAAACCGCATGCCGTCTGCATTCATATCTTGCAATTTAGCCACAAAAAACTGGATTATCATGTCACGATAGCGAGCACCATTAACTGCTTTTGTCTGACTAGCCGCATTTTCGAAGAAGAAATAGTAATATGTTGTGGATCCATTTGTTTCTCAACAGTCACTCGTCGATTTTGTGAATCCCAAATGCGGTTTTGTCGATTAATGAAGCTATCAATGGAATTAGAGGAAATGTACATAATTTAATAAAAAGCTATTTATGCAACCGAAAACAATAAATAAATATTGGTGGGGTAAGAAGGTTATAGAGTTCCACAGGGAACGGTGTTGGGTCCTCTATTATTCACAATCTATATAAATGATTTACTTACCCTTAACGTAAATGGTTTCATTCTGAGTTTTGCTGATGATACTACTGTGTGGTATGAATCAGAATCTTGGTCGGATATATGTTATTGTTATCGCTGCTGAGTAAATAAACCATTCTATTCTATTCTATCTAAAAACAAAAGCGGAAAAAGATTTCAGAAATATAAAAGCTTGGTTTGAGCAAAATAAACAACTTAAAATACCTGAAGAAGAGTCTGTAAAATATCTTGGTATAATTATAGAGAGACATGCAAGGTGGAACCTACAAATAGCAAATATTGTCAAAAAAATCCGAGGATTATTACCTCGATTAAAATATTTGAGAGACTTTCTGGATACGTACCACCTAAAAATACTCTATTATGCCTTAGTACAATCTCAGTTGAATTACGGTATAATTGGTTGTGGTGGGGTGTCTGACAGTCACCTACAAAATTTAAATATAATTCAAAAATGGATAATTAAATTAATGTATAAAAAAAAACGATGATGCAAGTCTTCGTGATAATACGCTGTAGAGAGTTTCTCGAAATGTCCAATTCTTAACCACTGGTGCCGAATTGATGTTCCTGGATTCTCAGCAACACTCTCACGAGCTGCTTCGATGTTTGTGTGGAACGACTTGTTGAATGACCTTCAGAGTGCTTAATATCACTAAGTGATCCTGTCTCCCTGAATTTTCCAATTAATCTCTTCACAGTTAATGAAGTTAAATCACTATTCCGACCATATTTTGTACGAAAATTGTGAACTGCAAATCTTCATTATTCTTAAAATATTGCTTAACAATGAAAACGCGTTGTTCGTTCGGGTAGCGCTTTGGCAACAGATAAAATACAAGACAAAAGGAGAAATATAATATACACTTTACTTCGCTATACGAAGATTTACGTTTCACGTAGTTGTGCCATGAATATAGTTTCTACGGTAACGTTCTAGACTTCTGTGGGAAGAAGATGACTCGCGTTAATTTCTCACTACAGATTTTTTCGCGATATATAAATAGAAAGTATGTAACACACATTATGAGACGGTCGTCAGCTACATTACTTACCAATGCAGTTGGTGATCTTCTGACCATTAAAATCCACTGTAGATGGAAGTTATCCACCATGCAAAGAGGTACGTTATGAGGATTCACTATCAAATAAAATGGAGATGGCGAAGAAGATTCAAGAACACTGATGCCTGAGGTCTCTTTATGCCAAGAGAATAAAATAAAGACAATAACGTTGTTTTCGCTAATATCAATATAAATGTTTAATCATTTTTAGGACTTACGACCACCAGTATCATATAAATCATAAAACATTAGCGATTTGTGAATACGAAACACTAGTGTCTTATTGATCTCATAATACGTCTGAAAAGAGCAAAATTGTAACATGATAGTACGTAGGTTGTGAATAAAATGTAATTATTGTGTATAGGTTAGAAAAGCATCTAAAAGCGATGTTATAAGCGACGTAATGCAATGTAACCATTTGAACTGCATTAGTAAATGTTCGATTACTTTTTATAGACGGAATAAAAGAAAATTTAATCCTTGATTCACTACTATGTGAAATTAGGAATTACAGTAGTGTTTTTAATGCACTCGGGGCAAAAACAATTTCGAACTAAAGATTTTTTTAATCCCTCGTATGACTGTAAGTGCAGCAATGAAATTATGCACATTAGTATCTGTGTGTGTACAACATATTATTATGAGTGATGTGAACATTGTGTGGCGTGTTCTCTAGCCAGTTGAGTTTCGTGTCAGTGTTCGACGTTAGTAGATAGCATAAGTTATATAACCTATTACAGTGTTTATCAAACTACAATTAAACAACTGGTCTTAGTTCTGGGCCATGTTTCCTAGATGGCGGGGACGGTAATATATTTAATAAACTTTAGATATCCCTTTATTCTAGGCAAGGGGTGACTAGGCGGTGGTTCTTATCGTAGTTTGTATAAAAAATTCTTATACGGCATATAACGACTGACTAAAGAATTTTATGCGAAATATAATCCTTGCCATCTAGGAGACGTAGTCTACAGGGTGTTTTTGAATGGAGTAGCATAAATGATACCTGTGAATCTACATTTTAAAAGAACACGATCTGCAAAAAATCGCCTTAGTAAAATGTTCACGCCTGAAGAGATATGGGCCATCAATGTTTCCAAAAAAATTATGAAAATTGGCTGTAATTTGAAAACCGAACGAGGTACAAATAACAAATTTTTTACAGGTTGTTTACTAATACAGATGCGAGTTTTCAACTATTTTTCGAAAATTTTAACCCCTCGAAAGGGGTTGAAATAACCACCCCTCAAGCCATTTTTTGCCATAACTTTTATATTTCGTAAAAACTCGATATCCAAAAATACGCATTAGATAAACTGGTTCTTTTAGAAACTTTTACCTCTCTAGCAATTTTCCTTTAAAACTTTTCGTTTATTAATAAAAAAATAAAATGTATTACCATTCACCTCACACCGTATATGATTGCAATCAATCAAAGAAAAACTAAGTGTGCTGCTGTCATGCCAGTTGTCACAATTAACTCTTCTGTAAGTTGTCACTGTTATCAGCTAAATACTTTTTGGGTGTAAATTAACAAGAATTATGCCAAATTTTACTAATGATGAATATGTGGACATGCTACAAGTGTATTTTGAATGTCGCAAAAACTGTGCTGCGGCAACAAGAGCGTATAATGAGAGATATCCAAATCGTCAAGTTCCCCACAGACAAACTTTTTCGGCGGTAGAACGAAGACTTCGGGAAACTGGAAAAATACAGCCGCATATTGAGGGTACCGGCCGAAGACCTACTGTTCGTACTATTTATCTTGAGGATGCAGTACTTGAAGAGTTTGACGAAAATCGTCAGACTAGTACGAGAAAAACAGCAATGCACTTAAATGTGTCCCATAGTGTTGTTTGGAATATTGTCCATGATAATTTATTATATCCTTTTCACCACCGGCCAGTTCAAGCTCTACTTGAACCAGACATGCATAAGCGAGTTGTTTTTTGCGAATCGTATCTTAATATTCTAAGAAATAATTTGAATTTTGCCTCAAAGATACTTTTCACAGATGAAGCAACTTTTCAAAGACATGGTTTAACCAATATGCACAATCTTCATTCCTGGGCTCATGAAAATCCTCACGAAGTATCTATGACAACATTTCAACATAATTTTAGTTTAAACATTTGGGCAGGAATTGTAGAAAATGTGCTTGTCGGCCCTTTTGTTTTACCTCATCGACTTGGTGCTGTTGAATATTTGCAGTTCTTAAATGAGCATCTACCACCACTTCTGGAGGAAGTACCATTAAATGTACGTCAGGCCATGTGGTACATGCATGACGGGGCTCCTGCTCACAGCACTGTAGTAGTTAGGCGGTGGCTTAATTTAAATTACCCGAATCGTTGGATAGGTCGCGGCAATGAGGCACCTATCTCTTGGCCTGCACGTTCTCCCGATCTAACGCCCATGGATTTTTTCTTTTGGGGACATATAAAAAGTATTGTTTATGCGACCCCAGTTGACAGTGTTGAAGAGCTACAGGAAAGAATATTCGCGGCGGCTGATGAGATTCGCAACAATCCCATAATTTTTGCTCGAGTCCGTAACAACTTTGATAAACGTGTTAGGTTGTGTTTAGAAAGAAATGGCAATTATTTTGAAAATGTCCTTTAACTAAGTTTTTTGTTTTTTCTCTTTTTGATAATAAATTATTTCTTAGTTTCGTTTTCATTGTACTTCTATTTAATAAAAGTTTCTGCGACATTCAAACAGTTATTTGTGCAACTACTGTAAAGAGTGTGTATTTGTTGTACGATGCATGAAGTTTGCAGCTCGAGACGAAGTTGAGAGCTGCAATCATGTTAAGTGCAACAAATATGCTTTTTGCACATGTTGCACGCAACATTTTTTCTACGATTGTTTTTATTTCAAATTTTATTTAACAGTATTTTACATAATATTAAAATTTTAACTGACAACTGGAAATTAATTGCGCAAATTGTCAATGTCAGACGTTAGGTACTTATGGATATGCTTAGATTAAACTTGTAATCAATATTTTTTTTGTACTACTGTAAAAAAAGTTAAACTTTTGGCACAGTAGGTAGTGCAATAAGTAGTAAATTTTGCACGATCGTAGAAAAAAACACTTGTAGCATGTCCACATATTCATCATTAGTAAAATTTGGCATAATTCTTGTTAATTTACACCCAAAAAGTATTTAGCTGATAACAGTGACAACTTACAGAAGAGTTAATTGTGACAACTGGCATGACAGCAGCACACTTAGTTTTTCTTTGATTGATTGCAATCATATACGGTGTGAGGTGAATGGTAATACATTTTATTTTTTTATTAATAAACGAAAAGTTTTAAAGGAAAATTGCTAGAGAGGTAAAAGTTTCTAAAAGAACCAGTTTATCTAATGCGTATTTTTGGATATCGAGTTTTTACGAAATATAAAAGTTATGGCAAAAAATGGCTTGAGGGGTGGTTATTTCAACCCCTTTCGAGGGGTTAAAATTTTCGAAAAATAGTCGAAAACTCGCATCTGTATTAGTAAACAAATTATAAACAAATTGTTATTTGTACCTCGTTCGGTTTTCAAATTACAGCCAATTTTCATAATTTTTTTTGGAAACTGATAACATATCTCTTCAGGGGTGAACATTTTACTAAGGCGATTTTTTGCAGATCGTGATCTTTTGAAATGTAGATTCACTGATATCATTTATGCTACTCCATTCAAAAACACCCTGTAGAATTACTGTTGGTTCGTTGGTTGTATAACAATACTTTTATAAACACTGCCAACGATTAGCAATGAGATAGATTATAGAGTATTGGTATTTGTGTAGGTTGCTCCTATTTTTCCTCTGAATAATTAAAACATAAATTGTGAAGTAATAATTTGCCCCGTAATTATATAGTTATAGTTATTTTATTAATGTACAATATTGACATTTACTTAAATTAAATATTAAGAAGCAATATTAGGTAATTTTATTTTCTTGGGATCGTCGAATTTTATAAATAAAATAACTAATTTTTTCTTTATGGACGTTTCACTCTTGATCAAGAGCATTACCACCATTTTATTTTTTCGTATTTAATTTAAACATGTAAACCACGGATACAAAATACTTACGGATATTAATTTTAAATGTCATTAACAAAAATCAATGTCGGTATAAGAAAATGCATAACTTTGCGTTGTGTAAAACTTTAGGGATTTCGGATATAGTAAGGGATACGTCATCATAGGTCGGGATTAGCCGACAAATGGTTGCAAGGTTTCGTAATCAGGGGAACGATAGTCTGCATCTAAAGAAGGTTAATATTAGTTTTAGAAATATCTTAAGCAGAAAACGAAATTCAGAGAATCTGTTTTTGTGTCATATTCAATCTTATTTGAGAAAATAATGAAAGAAAGAACCCTTTCTCGTGCTCAGGTTTGATTTCTTCTGCAAATACTCATTTTAAATACGTTATCAGAAATACTGGAAATTTCGAACAAATTTGCAGAACATACATAAGTATACAATTTGTCAATAGTTGAAATAACTTTATATGTATCTCTATATTATTTTCATATTAATGTATCTTTCAATTATCATATTATGTTTTTATTTTCTCTTAACTATATAACAGTCGAAAATGTTTTGGTCGCAAGAGCCCGTGAAATGTGGAAGCTATTAGAAAAAAAAAAGTTGAATAGGCATCCGATTCGCATCAGGCTATTTATTATGTTCTTTCATGTTGTGATATGATCTTGGGAGTGCTGAAAAAATAGAAATTAATAGAAAATACCTAGTGCCGGCCCTGTCGAATTTGAAGCATCATATCTCGCCTAAGTCCGCCAGGAATTATTATTCCCCAGCTTTGACTTATTTCCATAAAATTTCAAACTCCGTAAGTCAGCATTACGTTGCAATTAAGGAAGGCTTTGCCCGTTTGAATACACTGAAAACTTTTGGGAAACAAAGAGGCATTTTCCGTCACTTTCTGGTACCTGTTCAGCATACACGATTCAATTTATGAGAAGTTATATACATCAGAATTAGAGTAGCAATCCTAACTGGCTAATCTAACTTTAGAACAGATAACTACCCAGCTTATAATTATTTTATTACTCTTCTCGAAAGTGATATATAATTTTTGTTCTGTAACTTAATGAAGCTGAATAAACAGATAAATAGTAAAATAAATAAATAAATAGTAATTTATAAATAATTTTTAAAACATTTGTTATTACATATATACAAATCCACATTTTTTTATGAAATGATCAGAAAAATTCACATATTTCAAAAATTATAATAACTAATATGGCGTCCAAGTGTAAAAGCTGCATGTTGTTTGTCTTTCCTAATTAGCGTCACGACTGCTAATATAATTATATATTCAATAATGCACGAAAACGTGTCCTGTTTAAAAGTTTACTTCTTCTCCGTTTCCGAAAAGAAAAATAAAAAAATAAAAACGAAATAATTTTTTTCAGTCTTTAGTCGATAACTTCAAAACGAATAAAGAGATGCTAAATTTCTCTCCGCCATCAAATTCCGCAACTTTACTCTAAATTGATCCAACCTTGTATGTTTTCAAATAACCGAGATTCCAATGGTGCGGCTGGAAAAACCGAGCACTCTGTTTAATTAAAGAAGTTATAATAGATTATTATAACAACGAAGGTTTCTAAAAGTATAGCACCATATGAAACGAATTCATAGGAAATTTAGGAACTTTTTTTCTATCTCAATAATTATAATATTCAAAAGTGACCCATCGATAACTTGCCTTGTCATATGGACGTCGTCAAGAATTAGAACATTTTGCGATGTTTTCGAATACCATGCCTCCTATCGAAAAGACATAACAATACCTTTTTTAATTTATCCTGCTCTTTCAAAAAATGTTACTACTATTTTTGCGAAAATATCAGTGGCATTTCTCGAAAAAGATATATCTCTAAATCTTTTCTCCTGAATTATCTCATTTATAATAGCCATATTCAAATTGTACAGACCCTCTGCTTTTTCAACTATTAATATCATTTTCCTGATTAACAATTTTTTTCAACAAATAATCAGGCCGAGTATGTACCATTTTATCATAATAACAGTTATGTTATTTCAGGGTTAAACGTTAAGGTTAACGTTAACTGTTAAGAGATAACGTGCACGTTATTGAGGAATTAAGACCATTTTTAGGAAATACTCGTATTGCAATTTTGTTGTTTTTTGAAGACGCTTTTGTGTCGTCATTTTGAATAATAATTATGCAAAATTATTATAAATAAGAGTCAGTATTAGACAAAAACACATATAATTGACAGATGTCTTTTAGGTTATGAAACATGAAACAAATGCAAACTCGTAAATAACTGGTAAGAACGACATAAAATAGTTTGTAACACGTTATCTTCAATTATAACAGATTTTCTTAAAGGCAAGGAATTTGGTGTTGCTATAGTTTAACGTAGGTGTTATTTGTCTAATGAAAATGAACGGCTTGTTAAATTTACATTTACTTGCTGGATTTATAAACGCGCATTGAAGATAAGTTGTAAAATTTAAGTAACTTAGGTAAGTATTTATCCTAAAATTATTGTTAGGTTAAATGAAACGAAGGGAGAAGAGAATAAATAATATAGTGATACACGGTTTAAAAATTGAAAATGTGCAGAGTGAAATGCTAAAAGCAGATGTGCAAACATTTCTAGAAAAAGAACTGGTAATACAAGTTAATGTAAGAAATGTCAGAAAATTAGGAAATAATACATGCTTGATAGAGATGCAAGATGGAGAGGAAAAGATGAAAGTGATGAAAAATAAGTATAGGTTAAAGGATTACAGACAAGGTAATATATATATTAATGATGACATGTCCAAGGAAGAACGACAAATACAAGGTAACATAAGAAATACAGCAAGAGAAGAAAAGCGGGCTGGAAAAAATGTCAAAGTTGGATATCAAAAATTAATAGTAAACGGACAAGAACTAAAATGGAGTAAGGAAAAAAATGCACTAGAAAATCACATTGCAAAAAACTAAGTAAAAGTAATTGGAAAAGGAAAGAGGTGAAGGCTAGGCGAGAAAAAGGTACACGAACTGATGCAAATCCTGAGGATAAAAGTAATAAACAGAATAAAAAAAATGGAATTTGGAAAATTGGAACATGGAATATTAGGAGTATACATGGTAAGGAAAAAGAAATAGTGGAAGAATTTGAACACGCGGATTTAGAGATTTTAGCGATAACAGAAACTAAGAAGAAGAACGTAGGGATTACTGAATTAGAAAATGGACATGTACTAGTATTTAGCGGAGTACAGAATGAAAAAAGAGCAGCTGCAGGGGTAGGATGCATTATACATAAGAAGATGGTACAACAAATTAATAATTGGAAAGCATGGTCGGAAAGAATATTAGAGGTTCAGTTTGAAAGACGAGGGAAGCCATCAAAAAACGGTTATAGTGGTTTATGGTCCAAATGAAGACGACAGAGCTGAATGTAAGGATCAATTTTGGGAGAAATTAACAAAAGTAGCAGAAGAAGCAAAGGGTGAAATATATATTGCCGGCGACTTTAATAGCAGAGTAGGGAAAGGAGATCACATATACAGAACAATTTTAGGAGAACAGGGGGAAAATGTAAGAAATAATAACGGTATAAGATTGTTGGATTTCTGTTTAATGCATAATCTTGTAATTACTAACACATATTTTAAACATAAGGATATACATAAATATACCAGAGAAGAACGTAGTAGAGGGGAAATATCTATTATAGATTATATATTGGTACAGAGAAGTAATATGAGAAGGATTGTAGATGTAAAAGTACAAAGAGGGCCAGGGGGAGTAACAAAAATAAAGAAAATAATAAAACATCAAAATAATGAGAAAACACAAAATGTTAAAAATAAGAAATTTGAAATAATAAAATCCTATAGGCTAGCAGAACATAGCTGAAAAGTTTGAGGGGGCAATAGAGCAAAGAATAGAGAAAGATATTGAAATACTGAACGGTAATATTGAGGAGATTTGGAACAAATTTAAAGATATAGTTATCGAAACGGCAAAACAAGAGTGTGGAACATGCAAAAAGGATAACAGGAAGAAACAAACGGTATGGTGGACAGAAAAAATTAAAGAACATGTAATGAGGAAAAAAAAGGCATGGGAAAAATTACCTATCAAAAAGAACAGCAAATACTTATGAGATATATACAGGAAAGAAAACGAGTCAAAGATTTGGTATTAGAATCAAAGAAAAAGGCTTGGGAAAAATTCGGAAATAAAATGGAGGAAAATAGTAAAAATAATCAAAAACTGTTTTATACAGTGCTTAAATCATTAAGGTCAACAGAAACATATAGTACATTACATGTCAAAAGTAAAAACGGCGACACGTTAACAGATGAAAAAGATATAATGGCACGATGGAGAGAGTACTTTGAGGAATTGCTAAAGGCATCAGAAAATATGGAGACAAATGTACAAAGTGAATTAAGAGTCCTAGATGAAAATGAAGAAGTAATAACGCTAGAAGAACTAAAAGAGACCATTAAAGATCTGAAGAATGGTAAAGCACCAAGGGAAGATAAAATAACTGTAGAAATGATAAAACACTTAGAAGAAAAGGGTCTGGATATATTACTCAAAATATATAATAAAGCCCGGAGATATGAACAGACACCAAGGGATTGGCAAATTTAATTAATAGTACCAATACATAAAAAGGGATATATTAAAGAATGTAGTAACTATAGAGGAATAACATTGTTGAGCACAGCTATGAAAATATACGAAAAAATAATTGATAAAAAAATAAAACTAATAACAGAGAAGACATTAGAGGAATCACAAAGTGGATTCAGAAAGGGAAGAAGTACACAAGATCACATATTCACTATCAAGCAAATAATAGAGAAAACCAACATGAAACAAAATAAAATATTTCTGGCATTTATTGATTTAGAAAAGGCTTTCGATAAGGTACCTCGGGAAAAAGTATGGGAAAGTTTAAATAAAAGAGGAGTAAATGAAAAGACAATAAGAACAATACAGAATATATATAAGAACAATATCAATTTTGTTATAAGAAATAACATGAAGTCAGATGCTTTTACGACAAAAGAAGGTCTAAGACAGGGAGGGGGTTTAAGCCCGACGCTTTTCATACTATTTATGGATGAGATAATAAAAAAATGTGCACTAGAAATAAAAAAGTTAAACGTTGGATATAGGAACTTACAAAGGATAGACATTTCAGAGGGAGCATTTGCTGATGATGTGGTAATCATGGCGGGAACTAAGAAAGATTTAGAGCACAATTTAAATATATGGAACTTGGTACTTGAAGAGAATGGAATGAAAATGAATAAAAAGAAAACAAGAGTGATGGTGATAGGAAATGAACAAGAAAACGTGAATATAAAAGTAGCAAATGAAAATATACAGCAAGTTGATGTCTTTCAGTACTTAGGAGTAGAGGTGGAAAATAACGGAAAACATGATGCGGAAATAAATAGGCGAATAGATAAGACAATAAAATTATATTATACAAAGAGTACGAAGTTTATAGGAAAAAAAGAAATATCGCAGAAAACAAAATTAAATGTTTTTAAGTCAATATATCGTCCAATCCTGACATTTGGCTGCGAATCATGGGTTATATCGAAAAGACAAAAAAGCAAGATACAAGCAATAGAAATGAAATACTTACGAAGAATAAAGGGGATAACAAGAAAAGACAGAATAAGAAATATTAAGGTAACTACCTACACCACAATGTGGTAAAAGGGTATTCCGATTATATATATATAAATGAAACGAAGAAGGATCTAACAAGGAAACTACCCCAACCGGAACCCTCCGATTTACAATATTTTTTATATATGTTGTAGACTCGATTGTAGAACATAAAAAATTAAATGACATATTTTTTTTATCGGCGGAAAAACATATTTAGGGGGTGAAATACATCCTCAAAATTCGCCCCCAAAACAATTTTTTCTAAATAGGTATCTGGGTTCTAATCAATATTTTGAAAAATGGAAATTGCTTCTTATAAAAAAACAAATGTTTCACATTAGATTCCGTGTTTGGAGGTTGCTATCATTATTTTTATTTCAGAAAAACTATATTTTCAAACATTTTTTATATATAAATAAAATCATATTTGTTAAAAAAATAAAAAATATGATTTATGTAAACAAATTGACAAAATTAAGTTCTCTTTTTAGGGGGTGAACAACCCTCTAGTGTGCTAAAAATGTCTGTACGATTAGAATTAACATTGCAAATTAAAAAGTATGTATTTTTTTTCTAATCACACGAATAATTTGTACTATTATCCGCAAACAGATTTAAACGAATGCAAACTACCCCTCATGTTCACCCCAAAAAACAGTATTTCTGTTACATCTCAATATTTTGAAATAAAATAAAATGGAAATTACTTCTTTTAAAAAAATAAAATATTTCACAAGTGATTCCGTGTTTGGGGGTTGCAACCCTTATTTTTTATTTCAGGAAAACAAAGTATATTTTCAAACATTTTTTATATATAAAAAATTCATATTGATTCAAAATATTAAAAATAAATATGATTTATGTAAACAAATTGACAAAAATAATTTCTCATTTTAGGNAAACATTTTTTATATATAAAAAATTCATATTGATTAAAAATATTAAAAATATGATTTATGTAAACAAATTGACAAAAACAATTTCTCATTTTAGGGGGCGACAACCCCCTAGTAATCGCCTAGTGTGCAAAAAATGTCTTTACTTTTTCTCTAATCATACGAATAATTTTTTCTCTTGGTCTAAAACGGATTTAAACATATGCAAACTACCCCTGATGTTCACCCCCAAAAACAGTATATCCGCCGTGATATCTTGGGTTCTAATAAATATTTTGGAATGAAACAAAATGGAAATTACCGAATCCGTTTTTGACGGATGAACATCAGGGGTAGTTTGCATCAGTTTAAATCCGTTTTAGACCAATAGAAAAAATTATTTGTGAAATATCTGTTTTTTTTTTATAAGAAGTAAGTAATTTCCATTTCGTTTCATACCAAAATATTGATTAGAACCCGAGATGTCAGAAATACTTTTTTTGGGGGTGAACCTGAGGGGTAGTTTGCATCCTTTTAAATCCGTTAGAGGCTAATAGAACAAATTATTCGTGTGATTAGAGAAAAAGTAAAAACTTTTTATCTTGTAATGTTAATTCTAATCGTATAGACATTTTTCGACTCTAGGGGCTTGTTCGCCCCCTAAAAAGAGAACTCAATTTTGCCAATTTGTTTACATAAGTTATATTTTTATTTTTTTTAACAATTATGAATATTTTGTACATATATAAAAATGTTTGAAAAATATAGTTTTTTTTTAAAAATAAAAAATAAGGGTCAAGGCCAAACACGAAATCACTAATGAAACATCTGTTTTTTTATAAGAAGTAGTTTTGCATGTTGTTTTATTCCAAAATATTGATTAGAATCCCAGATATTTAGAAAAAAACTGTTTTAGGGGCGATCTTTGAGAATGTATTTCACCGACATATTATTTAATAATAATAATGCAGAATTATTATAAATACCCGACTCAATAGACAAAAACACATACAACTAAAAGAGTTCATTTAGGTTATGAAACATGAAACAAATACAACGTAGAGCGCAAATAAGATACCTACGTACAACATAAAATAGCGGTCGTTTACGGCACGTTATTTACAAACGTTATTTTTAACATAACGTTTTAGCATAAATGGGATACATACTCGGCCTGATTGTCGTATTGTGTTGAGAAACAACAAGAACAATATGAATGTTTTTCGATCAAGCTCTGGCATGTGCCAACAAAACTGTTCACGTCAGATCATCATTATGTCAATTTCAGACATTTAGTCTGGTGATAGGTGCAACTCTCAAGACATATAAATATTAGGGTATTTGGCCAGTCAAAATCAGGTCAAAAAAAATTTTTTTAGAGGCCGCTCAAGATTTTTAAAAATTTTCTAAATCATCAAAAATTGAATTTTTTTCTCGTTATTTTATCATTTTCTAGGTTGAAAAAAGTCTCGACTGAAAATTTCAAATCGATATTTTAATTTGTAAAGGTCACTCATAATTATTTTAACTTTCAAAGTAGTGTACCTAAAGTGTTTTCGAGCGACCTATAAAGATAAATATCAACGAACCAATATTTTTTTTATTGAATTTGATGAACAAAATAATAGAAATAAATCACGAGACACTTAAAAAATTTCTCGAGGCAAAAATTACTACCGCACTGTATCATTTATGATTTTTAAATTTTTTAAATAAAAGTGTCTCGTGTTTTATTTCTATTCTTTTGTTCATCAAATTCAATAAAAAAAATTTTTAGTTGGTAGATATTTATTTTTAAAGGTCGCTCGAAAATATAAGTACATTACTTTGAAAGTTAAAATAATAATTATGAGTGACCTTTAGAAATGAAAATACCGATTTGAAATTTTCAGAATCGAGATTTTTTTCAACATAGAAAATGATAAAATAACGAGAAAAAAAAATTAAATTTTTGACAATTTTGGAATTTTTTAAAGATCTTGAGCGACCTCTAAACAAATTTTTTTGGGCTGATTTTTTGAGGAGACTTAAAACATGATAAACTAATATATTTTCACAAGAGACGAAAAAAAATATTTGTTTTTTTTTGGGCCACCCTAATAAATATACTACAAAAAGAATTACTACTATAGAATTACACAGAAAATTTGAGGCGGGCATATAATATGATTAAACTGCCACATCAATTTACCTCGGTGTATTCAAAAGTTCCTTCACCCTTATAATAAAGTTAAGGCCATAAAACTAGTCCAATATAACCAACTGGGATTAATATAAGAGCTCATTGTTTAAGAGCTTTATTGAGTAAAGCAAATGGCAGATATGGAATGAATTTTGTGAAAGCATTGATGCCACCTCAAGATTTTACAGTGTTATCAAGGAGGCATAGATATATCTTACCGACTATCTTTTCAATGGATCCATCTTAAACGATGATGCTGGTCAACATCAAACATCTTTCCAAATGGAGACTTCAGCTATGGATTGGATTAGTTACTGGCTAAGGTTATTACCAAGAAGGACGAGTCATATTTTTTTCACATTCGAAAGTGCGGGAATTTCCGATATTTCCAGCCCTCCTACAACACTGATTAGAATACATCATCTACCAACTGCATTATTTGCTATTGTCTACTGGCGTAATGTTTGTGAATCCATATGCCTGATATCCCTTCTACTGCAACTAGATAGAGAGGCATGTGATACAGCAAAGGCAGGCCTACTAATCACGTAAATACTGTTCAAACATAATCACGTAAATCAGGTAATATACTGAAATGGCATTTTATCCTGTAGTGTATAAAATTGAAAAAGCTATCAACTACAAGGAGCTTGCCATCAGAAACTTTTTGGATTTAGTTAGGTACTGCATTTGATAATACATTTTATAACTCCATTTTATACTACCCTCAATGAATCTCGGTTAAGCTGGTTGTGGACCGAGGATGTCGCAAGGCGGAGTTGTTTCTTCGCTGCTGCAGTATATCGTGCAAGACGGCCTCCTCCAATGGTTCAACAAGTGAGAAATATTTAGGAAATTACGTTGATTTCCAAATTAATGTTCATTTCCAATAAATTTAAATCTTTCGGAATTTCGTTCTTTTTTTTCAAAATTTTGCCAAAATGGCTTGTGACCTTTTTTATTGGTACACAGTGTATATTTTTGTATTAAAGATTACCGCGTGGTTCCTTCTTAGAATATGAAGTTCAAGAAATTGTGAATGATATATTTTTTTGTTACGGTCCCCCGTCCACCTATTCGCATTTTTAATGTAACATATGGCATAACAAATGAACGCGATTCCCGAAGCGCACGATAAATTGACTAGTAGAAAATGCGGTTCAAAGCCGCGGGGCTGTTCCTCATCGGCTTTTTCCCTTTTGTTGAACGTGTGAATGAAATCAAATTGAAAATTTGTATAGAGTGCGTTTGGAAATGCCGAAATTTCAGCTCCGTATGATAACAAACTGCTTGGAAAATTTATATTATAAATGTAGTATTTACGCAAAATTTTTCTTATCAAACATTTCGTAATGAAACATGAAATTTGTGTTACCCTGTAACATATTTTTACCTTGGATGTTACCTATATTATGTATTAGTTTTTCCCAATTTCAATAATAAAATTTGATCATCTTACACAAAAAAAATTAAAAAATACGACGTCATCCAGAATCCAGTAACCGTTTTGCTTAAACTTTTAGTTATAATTTATATTATATATATATATATTTTATTTATTTATTTAGATATTTTTTAGTTATTTTTAGTTTTCAAAAGAAGTAGCTCAAATGGTACCGATGAATCTACAGCTAAAAAGAACACGTTTTGCATGAAAATGTTATTAGTAAAATGTTCACCCCTTAGGAGTCAAATTTTTCATAACTTTTCTACTATTGCATGGTCAACAATTTTTTGAAAATTTGTTCCTCTTGGAGGGGATTTAACTAAGCACCCTAAGAAATTTTTGCTACAACTTTTTTGTTAGGAAAAACTGAATATTCAAAAATATGTATCAGATAGTCTGATTTATTTTAAAACTTCCACTTTTTTTGCTTTAAAACTTACCGTTTATTACAACTCGCACAATTACAACTAAGAAATATTTAAATAGGCGGCTGTCATGATAATTTCTTTCATTACCATTTATACACTTCTGTAATCGTTCATAATTGCTCTGAGTAGCAGATTGAATCATGTCAGGAGGTAACGAATTTATCGCTCTTGAAATATTTATTTTCAATTCTTCCTCACTGTCGTATTGCCTTATTTATAGTGATCTTTAAAGATCCCTAAAAGAAAAAGTTCATGATGGTCAAATCAGGACTTCTCGACGGTCAAGTAACTATACCACCAAGTAATGTAATAGAAAGTAAATTTACCATTTATTGCTTTATCTATGTTGTTTTGTTCGTTGCTCTTGTTATTGTTATGTCAAAAAGTATTAAAGTTTCACATTCCTATTTTATTATATTAACATTACATACAATATCTTGGTTATTTACTTATGAAAACCCCATAAATACATCGTTCTAAAGAGAATTTTCCTTTTCTACTAATGAAGTAAAAATTCAATATGGCGTCCATAAGAAAAATAAAAGTTAACTACCCCTTATAGTCCAATTAACTAAGCCTTTAAATCGAAATTTTGTCAACTTGGCTGAATTTTTGATATGAGGTACATTAAAGTATATTATAACAATAAGTGAAAGTAATTTTTTGTTCAACCCCCGGCCAAGGGTGGAAAAAGATAAAACAAAGGGGTTTTTAAAGATAACTCAAAAAGGGTAAGAGCTAGAAAAAAAAGTTTTTCATGAAAGTTGTAAAGCAGACAATTCTACATAAAAATGGCCTCTTAACTTTTTCTTGTACTATTACAATTAACAGAGTTAGGGAGGCTAGAAGTTAAGGGAAGATTTCAGAAATTTAAAAAAAATCATAACAAACAGAAAAATGATTGAATTTTGTAATTTTTTTTTTCAATCTGCTCTAAAATATGTAACTTTTCTTTTCAGAGAAATAGATATATTTTTTAATTTTTAATAAGAAAGTTATAACAAAAAATCAAATTTTTAATCGTTAATTTTAATGATTTAACAAAATTAAATTTCTGAAATCTTCCCTTAACTTCTAGCCTCCCTAACTCTGTTAATTTTAATAGTACAAGAAAAAGCTAAGAGACCATTTTTATGTAGAATTGTCTGCTTTACAACTTTCATGAAAAACTTTTTTTTCTAGCTCTTACCCTTTTTGAGTTATCTTGAAAAAGCTCTTTGTTTTATCTTTTTCCACCCTTGGCCGGGGGTTGAACAAAAAATTACTCTCACTTATTGTTATAATATACCTTAAATTAACTCATATCAAAAATTCAGCCAAGTTGACAAAATTTCGATTTAAAGGCTTAGTTAATTGGACTATTAGCACACATTTTAGAGAGATACTGACAGCAAAAATCGATTCCTCACATCATTTAATAGTAGACTACACATTTTTCTCCTAAAATTTTGAAAAACTAGTGAAATACGATGGCATAAAATCGGTTTCTTCAAATATCTTCGGAACTATGTATTCGGAATTTTATAGATTTGAAAACGAATTAATGATCGTCATAAAATTTTGCACATTTTTGCCCATTCAACTATTTACCTAAAAGAAGAAAGATACCTATATAGGACAATTAAAAAGTTGTAACCCTGTACATAAAAAATTGTTTGGTATACACGATGTTCCAGTTAAAACTAACATATTCATATTCTTTTCTGAGATGGTCCTGTATTGGTATGCGACTTTTGACTCATAAGTGGAATATAATTAGCTGCATTTTTTGAAATAGACAAATTACGAAAATGTTACGGTTTTACGTGGAATACCCTGTACACATCCTTATTTTTTAAATGTACTTTAATTTAAGTTTTATTAATTCCTCTTCATTACTATTTAATTCTAATCGATAGAATATGAGCTCAGTTGCAGGTTGCAAAATTCATAGTCGGCGGGAATAAAAAAGTCTCACCTAGAAAAATAAAAGAAACAAAATTTCTTATACCGTTGAAATATGTGTTTTAAAAATTAAAAGTACCAAAAATATAACATACTCTGGGTGTTCTATAAAATTCAATATGGTTTTAACCTACCCTACCTACAACTTTTAGAGACAACTTTTCCTTAACTCAAAAATTATAAAGTTACCGATCTCTTTTGATGGGAAAATTTTTGTTTAAATTGATATTATCTTGTAAACAAGCTTTTTTCCTACTTTATTCGCCCATCCTCACAAAATTTTTAAGTTGAAAATGATTAGTTAATATCTCATTTTAAAGAGATGTTGATTCTGTATCTACTTTGAAATATATATTTTTTAAACATGTTCAATTGAATATTGAGAAAAATATTTTGAAAATTTAAAATATATTGAAAGGGTAGGTAGGCCTTTTCCTTAGGTCTTTGTATATTAAGTATATATATATTTTTTTCACCTTCTACATAATGTCGATAGAAATGATGTCGATCATTTCTTTTATAAAAAATTGGCAATAAGAAAAGTAAAAATATATAACAAACCTTCTTAAAATGTAACTAACTTTCTAATTAAAAAGTTGAGGGAGGATACCATCATTTTCATGGAGATACTTATTAGGTAATGATCTCATTCAGAAATGAAATTTGAGGAAAATTCATGTGCAAGAGGAAAAATAAAATGATAATACAAGAGGCGTCTCATCAAATCATGAAAAAAGTATAGCGTCATTATTTTTTATCAACAAATAGGTAAAAAATTTGTCATTTTTCGTTCTACGCGTTATTGTAAAAAAACTATTAATCTTAGCAAAAAATGTTCAACAGAAGATTGATCTATAGAAACTCATCTTTAAAATGAGACGAGATGATGAAAAGTTAAAATTGCTTTGTAAACAAAAAATTTATTGCAAAATTAAAAGGAAATAGTGCATTTTCTTTAATTGTTAATAACTTTTTGAAATAATTAATAAAATCTTACCATACTTTCCTAAAATGTAAGTTTTTATATCCTTAAGAGATGTGCAAAGATCGGTCAAATAGTTTTTGCAAAATTCCATTTACTTATCCCACTTTTGCAAAAAAGGCCCATTTTCAAATGACTATTCCGGGGGAAGGGTTATGACTAAAACATTCTTTTTGGGCTCATTTTCTTCTAAGGGACACCAAGTACCCTCTAGTTAAAAAAAATATATATTTTTTTAAATTTAGTTGTACATATATAATTGGTAACAAATAAAAGGCACTTTTTTCCCCTAATAAACAAATAAAATCACTCCGCGGTTTTTAACTTTTGAAAGAAGTTATATACACCATTCGAAAGCTTGTAAACAAACCTACAAATTGAAAAAAAATAAGTTTCTAGGACCAATAGGTCCGAAGTTCGGATTTTATTTTTAAATAACAGAGCAATTTCTTATAAACATTAAGACCTGAAATTTTAACATTTTGTAAATGAAGGTTTAAACTTTATGCCCTGTTAATTTTAATTGAATTTGCCCATAATTGATCAATCCAGAGCCCGTCAAAGTAAGGGTACACGGCAGAAGCCCTTCAGGGAGTGGTGGTGGGGGGATCTTCCTCAACCAGAAAAAAACTTGTCAACAATGTCAAATTTGTAATATCTCAGCTTCTATGTAACGTAGAACCTTCTTTTTCAATTTGGGATAGCTCGACGAAAAAATTACTTCGATTATTTCTACAGTACCTACCTACCCCCTAAAAATGAATTTAAATGAAAAATATTTTTTTTGCATTTTTTTTATTTGAAATGTTTTAGACAATAGTTCTCAATAAAAAAATGTTATTAAAAATATTTTAACCCTTCAAAATTAATTTAACCCCCTCAACCCGATGATTGCGATGATTCTGGACTGTTCAGAAATAGAGAACCAAAATTATATATATANCAATCTGTATATATATATATATATATTATATAATTAGAAATTTTTTTATTATATATATTTTTTAATTTGGAAGGGCCCAGAAACTTTTTTCATTAATCTCCTCAGATTTGAGAAAGAATATCTGTAAACATTTAAGTATTCTAATGATTTGATTTTCTTCAACTGCACTTCTTTTAAATTGAAACATTCAAAAATTATACAGATTAAGTCATTCTGGAAAGTTAAAAAATATCACGAGGAACAATCTTGTATATTTTATAGAGATCTCATCCATTATTATCTACTTTGAACAATTAGTTATATGTATAACTGATAACTTGATAAATAATTTAGCAAATATCAAGTATTAATTTTTTTGTCAGTTTTTTTTTTAATTACTACTAGAGGATTACCACTATAACATATAGCTTTATTCACTCACGCGTTAGCTGCAAGATTCAAATAATAAATATTTGAAGAACTGAAAGAAATAGATTTAAAGACTTCCACCTCAAACTGTAAATAATTAATATGTCTAACTTCGGAATAGCATTCAGGGTGATTTAATTTTGATTAAGGGTTTCGGTGGCAACCGAGTTCGATTCCTTCGGGTTGAGTTGGCCCCATTTAACAAAATGACGAATCTATTAACTACCTGAATCGACGTATCGTAAATATCCTAAACACTTAGTTATATTACTTGCTATAAATTTCTGCTGCTAGATATATTGCGGTAAGATAAATCAATTCTTAGTAGTTAGTACAGTTTCAATGAACAACCCCTCTCAATCTTTTTTTGCAATATTGAGTATAAATATTGAAATATCGTTATAAATTTAGTTGAACTAATTCAAACTATTAGATTTTCAATAATAACACAGAGTCAGCATTATTTGAATGCTTTTTACTAACATACAAGTTATAGGGTGAAACAAATTGTATCTTCCATATCTACGCAACTGATTAATTTTTTAATCACAAAATTTTCACACAAACTGTAATTATTGACATAATTATAAATTAATTCATTAATTTCAACAATATGTAACTTCTAAATCTCGTTCTAAACCGTTAATAATTCGACAAGGATTTATAGGGCTACTTGCAATATCCTTACCTAATGCTCTATCTCTGATTATTTTTACATTTTCTGTGAATAACCTTGTATCGACTGTCCCAAAATTTACGCAAAATTTGAATTTTGCACCATTTGTGTGGTACCTAAAGTGTTACCAACGAAAAAAAAGTCAGTATGAGAGCTGTCAGTTCAGGGTTATTAAAAATGGAGTGCTTCACGAAAGAAGAACGCATTTTCATTATTGTTGAGCAATATTTTAAGAATAATGAAGGTTTGATAGTTACAGCTCGCAATTTTCGTATAAAATATAGTCGGAATAGTGATTTAACTTCATCAACTGTGAAGAAATTAATTGAAAAATTCAGGGAGACTGGATCAATTAGTGACCTTAAACACTCTGGCCGTCTTTCAACAAGTCGTTCAACATAAAACATCAAATCAGTTCGTCAGAGTGTTGCTGAGAGTCCAGGAACATCAATTCTGCACCGTGGTCAAGAATTAGACATTTCGAGAAGCTCTCTGCAGCATATTTTCATGAAAGATTTGCATCTTTGTGCTTACAAAGTTTATTTGACTCAAGAACTGAAGCTGACTAACCAGGCAGAGCGAAGAGAGTTCGTTGAATGGATTGTGGAACAAGTGGATGCTGAATTTTTGAACAAAATTATCTTCAGCGATGAAGCTCATTTTCATTTTGATGGTTTCGTTAATAAGATTGTCGCATTGGGGGCTCAGAAAATCTACGAGTGATTGTTGAGAAACAAATGCATCCACAACGTGTTACTGTTTGGCATCATCGGATCATTCTTCTTCGAAAATGCGGCTGGTCAGACAATCAGGCCGAGTATGTATCACATTTACGCTAAAACGTTAGAAATAACGTTTGTAAATAACATGCCGTAAACGGCCGCTATTTTAAGTTATACGTAGGTGCCTGTTATTTGCGCTCTACGTTGTATTTGTTTCATGTTTCATAACTTAAAAGAACTCTTTTAGTTGTATGTGTTTTTGTCTATTGAGTCGGGTATCTATAATAATTCTGCATTATTACATATTATTAAATAATATGTCGGTGAAATACATTCTCAAAGTTCGCCCCTAAGAACAGTTTTTTCTAAATATCTGGGGTTCTAATAAATATTTTGGAATAAAACAACATGCAAAATTACTTCTTATAAAAAAAAACAGATATTTCATTAGTGATTTCGTGTTTGGGGGTTGTTACCCTTATTTTTTATTTCAAAAAACTATACTTTTAAAATATTTTTTATATATAAAAAATTCATATTTGTTAAAAAAATTAAAAATATAACTTATGTAAACAAATTGGTAAAATTAACTTCTCGAACAACCCCCTAGTGAGCGAAAAATGTCTATACGATTAGAATTAACATTACAAAATAAAAAGTTTTTACTTTTTCTCTAATCATGCGAATAATTTGTTCTATTAGCCTCAAACGGATTTAAACGGATGCAAACTACCCCTCATGTTCACCCCCACAAACAGTATTTCTGTGACAGCTCGGGTTCTAATTCTAATCAATATTTTGGAATGAAACGAAATGGAAATTACTTATTATAAAAAAACTAGATATTTCACAAATAATTTTTTCTATTGGTCTAAAACGGAATTAAACTGATGCAAACTACCCCTGATGTTCATCCCTCAAAAACGGGTTCGGTAATTTCCATTTTGTTTAATTCCAAAATATTTAATAGAACCCGAGATATCACGGATATTCTGTTTTTGGGGGTGAACCTCAGGGGTAATTTGCATCTATTTAAATCCGTTTTAGACCAAGAGAAAAAATTATTCATATGATTAGGGGAAAAGTAAAGATATTTTTCGCACACTAGGGGATTACTAGGAGGTTGTTCTCCCCCTAAAACGAGAAATTATTTTTGTCAATTTGTTTACATAAATCATATTTTTAATATTTTGAATCAATATGAATATTTTATATATAAAAAATGTTTGAAAATATGCTTAGTTTTCCTGAAATAAAAAATAAAGGTTGCAACCCCCAAACACGGAATCACTTGTGAAACATTTTATTTTTTTAAAAGAAGTAATTTCCATTTTATTTCATTTCAAAATATTGAGATGTCACAGAAATACTGTTTTTGGGGGGTGAACATTAGGGGTAGTTTGCATCCGTCTAAATCTGTTTGCGGCTAATAGAACTAATTATTCGTATGATTAGAGAAAAAGTAAAAACTTTTTATTTTCCAATGTTAATTCTAATCGTACGGACATTTTTAGCACACTAGAGGGTTGTTCACCCCCTAAAAAGAGAACTTAAATTTTATCAATTTGTTTACGTAAATCATATTTTTTATTTTTTTAACAAATATGAATTTTTGTATATATAAAAAATGTTTGAAAAATATAGTTTTTCTGAAAAAAAAATAAGGGTAGCAACCTCCAAATACGGAATCTAATGTGAAACCTTTGTTTTTTTATAAGAAGCAATTTCCATTTTTTTTTCATTCCAAAATATTGATTAGAACCCCAGATATTTAAAAAAAACTGTTTTGGGGGGCGAACTTTGAGGATGAATTTCACCCTCTAAATATGTTTTTTCGCCGATAAAAAAATATGTCATTTAATTTTTTATGTTCTACAACCGAGTCTACAACATATATAAAAATATTGGAAATCGGAGAGTTCGGGTTGGGGTAGTTTCCTTGTTAGATCCTTCTTCGTTTGATTTAACCTAACAATAATTTTAGGGTAAATACTTACATAAGTTACTTAAATTTTACAACTTACCTTCGATGTGCGTTTATAAAACCGGCAAGTAAATGTAAATTTAACAAGCCGTTCATTTTCATTAGACAAATAACACGTACGTTAAACTATAGCAACACCAAATTCCTTGCCTTTAAGAAACTCTGTTATAATTTAAGATAACGTGTTACAAACTATTTTATGTCGTACTTACCCGTTATTTACGAGTTTGCATTTGTTTCTTGTTTCATAACCTAAAAGACATCTGTTAGTTATATGTGTTTTTGTCTAATACTGACTCTTGTTTATAATAATTTTTCATAATAATTATTTAAAATATCGACACAAAAGCGTCTTCAAAAAACAACAAAATTGCAATACGAGTATTTGCTAAAAATGGTCTTAATTCCTCAATAACGTGCCGTTGTACCTTAACAGTTAACGTTAACCTTAACGTTTAACCCTGAAATAACATAACTGTTATTATGATAAAATCGGATACATACTCGGCCTGAATAACAGTTAATGATGCTCGCTATCGAGACATTATAATCCTGTTTTTTGTGCCTAAACAGCAAGATATGAATGTAGACGACATGTGGTTTCAAGATGGTGCCACATGCCATACAGCCCGAAAAATAATTCAATTACTGCTTGAGTCATTTCCTGGTCGTGTAATTTCCCGTTTTGGTGATCAGAATTGGCCGCCCAAATCATGCGATATAACGGCATTGGACTTTTGTATTAGTTTTTTTTTTTCAAGATTAAGGTTTATGCAATAAGCCCACGACCACCCACACCTAGAAGGAGTTGCTTGAATTGTTGCTGAGGGTCCAGGAACATCAATTCCGCACCGTGGTCAAGAACTAGACATTTTCAGAAGATTTGCATCTTCATGCTTACAAAGTTCAATTGAACTGAAGTCTGCTGACCACGTAGAGCGAAGAGATTTCCTTGAATGGATTATTGAACAACAAGTGGCTGCTGATTTTTCGAACAAAATCATCTTCAGAGATGTATACGGCTCATTTTCATATTGATGGCGTGTTCAGAATTGTCTGTCCAGATCAAGCGATTTAACACAACAGACTAGGTTTTTTTTGAAGTTTAAGGTTTATGCCAACAGTCCACGACCACCTACGCCTTGAAGGAGGAAATTGAGAGCAGCATCAACGAAATTTAACCACATCAATAAAAAATTTACAATTTTTAATTAAAAACCTGTGGTTTCTATCAAAATTACTTCTTGCGTGAATTTTGGGACACCCATATCTAATGATCGTAACATTTAAAAATAGTATTCTTCAAAATTTTGATGTCTACAACTAGTCAAACCCATATAGTTCAATTATTTTGTTAATTAACATATAGTACAATAAACTTAATGTATGAGATAAAGGGTCTTTCTAAACTATTAGAAAATAAACAGTGTCAAACTGAGATAGATGATGGTAAATGTCATTTTATTAGCTCTTGCATTTTTAGTTAAAAATGATGTATCTAAATATTATTAATTGAAAGACACACATCTGACATATTTAAATGATATTAAATAATATAATCTTTATTTTATTTTTATTTTAAACCACCTTTGACAAAGATCAACACGTAAATATAGTCACGACGACAGGTAGATCTTTACTATTTCTGCGTTTTAAAGATTGCCGCTTCAACTGACCTCCTTGCAAATGGAATTAATAAATATTAATAAAACAATATGGTATATACAGGGTATCCCAACGAAAATTTGCCCCCCGCCCTATAATTGGAAAAGCGAATAATATTTCAAAATTCGCCGAGACCAGTCGATTTTTGTTCCTGGGGGAAGCTTTTTTGACAGTCAAGCCAACTCGATATGTTCATCCCCCTAATGCCTAGCAACCCCAACTTAAAAATTTCAAATGCAACTACCCCACTTGTGGCACATCATTTTAAAGCCCTTTTCATTGCGAATACAGTGACGTACCGTTTTTAGAAATCGGTTGAGATTTGACAGAATTATTGGTTACAAACGAAAAGATGACAAACCAACTTACGCGTAGTAATTTCTACACAAATGCCCACCACTAATAAGTTTTTCATCTACTACACATGACCGCATTACCTAATTGTTATTGATGTGTCTATCAGTTTACAAAAAAGTCAGAAATGAAATAAAAAAGCTGAAGCAAATAATAAATCAGATTTATTTGATGAATTGCTCAAAATGACCCCCGTTAACTTCCAAACAATAATACAGTCTGTTTTCAAATTCTGTTCGAACATTATTAAAGACATCCGCAGTTATTAATCGGCATTCTTCTACAATTCTCTGACGTAGCACTTGCAATGTTTCCGGCTGAGTGGCGTACACTCGTGATTTTAAATGACCCCACAGAAAAAAGTCCAAAGGGGACAGATCCGGAGATCTTGGTGGCCATTCGACGGGACCTCTTCTGCCAATCCAATGCCCCGGGAAATGGTCATCCAAAAATTGTCGCACAGCAGCAGCATAGTGCGGGGGCGCACCATCTTGTTGGAAGGTTATTTCATTTTCTAGTAAATTGTCGTCACTTTCTAAAATCTCTGTTATCCTAGGATCAATTGTACTTTCCAATAATTCTAGATAGGTGTTTCCATCGAGATTACCTTGGATGAAAAATGGTCCAACAAGATGGTCGCCCAAAATGCCTGCCCAAACATTCAATTTTTGAGGTGTCTGAGTATGAAATTCCCTGATTAAATGCGGATTAGTATCACTCCAATAACGACAATTGTGTCTATTCACTTCGCCATTCAACATAAATGTGCATTCGTCGGAGAAACATGTATTGTAGAGAAGATTTGGATTCAGTAGAAGTTGTTCACTAAAGTATTCGCAAAATTGGTTACGGCGATCAAAGTCATCTTCATGTAACTCTTGAACCAGCGTCATCTTAAATGGATGAAACTTGTGTTTTTTCAAAATTCGATGAACACTGGAACGGGATACGCCAGAAGCTTGAGACACAGTTGTAATCGATTGCTTATTATCCATCTGTACATGACCCAAAACTGCCACTTCAACTGCTTCATTTCGAACTGGCCCAATTACTTCACGTTTCTTGTTTAAAAGCGAACCTGTTGCAACAAATTTGTCAATCAGGTGTTTAACGTACTGGTGGTTTACATTTTTTTCAGGATGATTGGCATTAAAAATTCGTGCTGTAGCTTTAGCGCAATCGTGATTTCGATAATAAATTGCAACAATTTCTACTCTTTCCGCGATAGAATAAACCATTTCGAACACACGTTAATACTTTCAATAACGGCTGAAACTAACGATTTCTTGGTCACAAGCAAAAAACACCGACTTTTTTTGTAGTACTGATTTTTTGTTATTTTGAAAAGGTCTGAATTCCTATAAACTTAAGTATCTTCTACTAATAACTATTTTAGTATCTAGTTTTATTTGCTTCAGCTTTTTTATTTCATTTCTGACTTTTTTGTAAACTGATAGACACATCAATAACAATTAGGTAATGCGGTCATGTGTAGTAGATGAAAAACTTATTAGTGGTGGGCATTTGTGTAGAAATTACTACGCGTAAGTTGGTTTGTCATCTTTTCGTTTGTAACCAATAATTCTGTCAAATCTCAACCGATTTCTAAAAACGGTACGTCACTGTATTCGCAATGAAAAGGGCTTTAAAATGATGTGCCACAAGTGGGGTAGTTGCATTTGAAATTTTTAAGTTGGGGTTGCTAGGCATTAGGGGGATGAACATATCGAGTTGGCTTGACTGTCAAAAAAGCTCCCCCCAAGAACAAAAATCGACGGGTCTCGGCGAATTTTGAAATATTATTCGGTTTTCCAATTATAGGGGGGGTCAAATTTTCGTTGGGATACCCTGTACATATATATAAAACACAAAACATTTACAAAAAAATTAAATTTTGAAACGATAATGTTAAAAGTGTACAATACGATTAGATTAATGCGATTTGTTTTTTATACCTAACAAATATTTGACCTTTTTACTAAATTTCTTTTTCAAACATGTATATTTTATTATTGGCTCTTGTACTTTTACATTATTTTAAAAGTATTAAGATAATTCAAATAAATTTAAAAAATCCCATTGAATGAAGTTAAATAATGTTCTGATACTAAGAATGTAGATGTGCAAAAGATATCTGGATCCATATATAAGATTCTTATCTGATGATATTGAACCCTAACTATTTTAGAAACAGATCGGTTTTTGTTGCAAATGTATAAATTGTGAAGTAAACTCTCTTGTTGTTGGATCACTCCTTTACCCACCAGCGGTCATTTACATGAAAAAATAAAATAAAAATCTGAAATGGCACTACTCTACTTGAGGTTTCAACTGTTATTTTAAGTTATCTGACGTTGAGGCTAATCTTTACAGATTTGGGTATATTTAATTCAAACTTTCTGTATATTCTGCGAATACCAAAAAATCTGACAACATTAGGATTATTTTCAGCAACGGACTATAGATGAAAATCAATGCAATATTTGCAACCGGTGTGGAAACAGCAAACAAGACTGGCAGCTCAATTCTAAGGAAACAGCTCAGTCTACATAATCGTCTTAGTTAGTAAAGTGGGGGTATGGAAATTATCAGTGGTGCGAGCTTCCGCATCTCGGCCTAAGAAATGTTGAACAGAAGTCGTAATTTTAAATTTGAAACTGATTATGCTCATGTATCTGAAGTCAGCACTAGATGTAAGCCTAAACTGGAATGAGCACATGGAAAAAGTAATAAATGGGCAAACACTATGCGCGAGACTGTGCCTAACAAGTAAAATCTTGGGATTGAAACTAAGAACGGTACACTGGATGTATGCCTTCTTTATAGTGCAGTGGTCTAGTGGTCAAAATCAAGGAAATCACTGCAAAAGAAAAAACTAAATACATTTCAGAGATATGGAGTAGTTTCCAACATCTACTTTGGAAGTCTTGTTAAATTTGATACTGATGGCAGTTTATTATATGAGCGCTTAACGGAGAAATTACGGCTAATCTACATATTTTCCGTTAGTCAACCTGTAATAAAGGCTTTAGACCCAAAAAAGTTGTGCTCGGAACTTGTTTGGGATTATATATAAGTAAGTAATTGAACTGGCAAGCACCAACACAGTAAAACTGTGTTGAATATCAGTACAAAAGCATTGAGGAAAATGCAAATATCCACAAGAACATGTAAAAAGGGATATGAAACAGTTTTCCTAGGACCAGACTTGGCATTTGACATTACCCAATGTCGCAAAACAGGCTTTGGGGAAATGTACTTAAAAAGAACATTGTGGATACTGGGACTGAAATCCAGGGAACTGTCAAGCAAAGAAAACATTGGATGTTTTTTCGTGGAACAGAACAAATGTAATGCTAAGTATAAGTGAAATGAGACTCGCAAGTAGATTTTTGGTCTTTGTTTAAAGAACAAATCAGCTAGACGAAGAAGCGAAACAGGACGGGAATTACCGCAGAGCTTCAAAGAGTCCCACTTCTGAAGAATTTGGAGTTTTGGAACAAATGTTCTCATTTTTTGTGAAACATTACCTAGAAAACAGTGTTCGATTTACAAATATGTAGCGAAAATATATTTTATATTACAACGGAAGAAGTATAAATAAAATATCCTGGCCAGCCTAAGCCTTTCTGGAACCGCTCCGTATTACAGCAAGGAAAATCCTCAACAAATGTACGGTCGCTCAATATCAATATTAAACTGACCGGAAGGCTCGGCATCAGATTTATCTCAGTGTATCAAATTGGCCAGCCCATAAACTTACCCTTTCAACGACGTCTCGGCGGTCGCAAGGCGCGTCCGAATTCGAGGGACTTGTCCCTATCTGAGACGGACAGCGCGGACCGCTGATCAATCCTTTCCGGCATACACACAATACACAATGCTCTGGCGGACTGTTTGCGACAGCTTGGATTGCATTATACAGTCAGGCACGAATTAGTATCGTTATTACTACGTACAATGGAGAACAATTAAAAAGAATTAAAACTGGGGCGCGTATATGTTTTGTTATTTCCATACAAGAAAAAATAATTTAATACGACGTAAAAAGCTTTCTTCTAAATGACATCCGGTTTTATAAAATGAAAACATTTTTGAAAAAATCCTAAATAATTTATCTAATGTAAGTAGCCACAGGATATCATTAAAATCAAGGCTTTCCTTTTAACTGGCGTTGGTTGGAATGAATAATGTTCGAAAAATGCCCTAGTACATTTAAAATAATTACTTTCTTTAAGTCCAGTCCTTACTTGACTAATTATGAACCTATCTTTTATTATCCTTACATTGCTAGTTATGTCATGATGAGTCTAAAATAGCATTGAATAAAAAGTAAGCTCATTCTCATACAGGTTTCGAGCTTCTACTCAATGATGATAGGTTAACGTATCAACCTCAACACATAACAGTGTTACGCTATTGTACTGCAGGTTCCAAGCAAATTTCAAAGTTTCAACCATCTTTCCAATCGGAATCACGAGCAATTGTTGAGCAAAGTTGAGAAAAATGTCCAAGGGAACCCAAACTACCTTCCACGAAAAACATAAAGTTCGGCGCGGAACTTTACGTTTTCACCTATGTTTCCAAAAATGTCCGGCGAAGTTCCTAAGCTCCTCCAAATACCGAAGCCGCAGTAGACGACACCGCTGGAGGCAAAGCAGCCGACGACGGCGCACTGCAAAAATATAAAATTTACCTCGGTTTCGAATTTCGAAAAGCTAAATGTTTTCCGAGTGTTACGGAATTCGAACTGGGGAGCAGCGAAATTGAATAAAAAGTACCGTGCCAAGAAGTCAACTCGATCATCAGTTACAGTTGACGATATTCCAAATACGAGTAAATCCCGAGGAGCCCAATTGTCAAAATTTAAGGTGTTATAGGACATCTATGAACCCATCAAGGACTATGATCGGATGTCAACTTTGATGCCTTCCAGTTCAATAACCAGCTTTATAGCTTCCATATAAACTAGAGCTGTTAAAACTTCTATACAAGCTCTTCATGCTTCCATACAGACGCTCTAAAGAGGCCAAACATAAACTTTAGAGACGGTGATAAAGGGATACGAGAGTATCATACTCGGCAGTGCTTCCGTAATACAAGTGTCCAGTGAAAAAGAACATTCAGCCGACATCTCTCATAAACAAGAAACAGAAAAAGGCAAATTAAAGCTTATCGCAGTTAGAGCACGTCTGTAGGTATAAAAGAGAGCGTGAGCCATTATCCCAAGGCCAATACACCGTTATCAATGGAGGAAAAGCGACAACATCGACGTCATCTATCCCAATTACAATTTTTGTAGAGAAAAAGAATAATTTTTACCCTTATAGGGAAGCAACCCCTGCGGCTCGAAATGCTGTACAGGGTGGTTGATTTTCGATAGTTTTATAGGGTACATCCAAAACGATGATAGATACAAAAAATCTGATATCGATGTCCCATCCTCTTTTTTTGAGTTTACTTCGCTGGTCCCAAAAGATCTTGGCTAACTTGATTAGTTTTAGATATACAGATTTTTTTTTGAAAAATGGCCCATTTACATTAACCTCTCTATCTCCGTTGTCATTCAATTCAGAAGAAAAAAGTGTGCACATTATTTGTTCTATTTTTTGTTAAGAAGCCATTGGCGTACTCAGATTTTTTACAAATCGCACAGTTTCTCCGATATTGCATAAACATAGGTTTTTTTTAAATAGAACACCCTCTATTTGGCCATCCCGTTGAGTAGTATTTTTTTACCTTTTCAGCCATATATAATAATAGATCTTTACTTAATAGGTTTAATTATAGGTACACTTATAACTATTATCTAAACATAAACTAAACAAAAATAACAATTATAAAATGAGAGAAACAACAATAAAACAAAAATGACATAACAAAGTCACAGCAAGTGCTCGAATTGTCGGCCATTTTCGTTGATACATATCTGACAACGTTTGGCAAAGGAGCGGGTCGCATTGTAAATGTGAATATTTGATACCCGCTGAATATAGTTTTCAAAATGTTCCCTTAGCTCCTCGACATTATTAGCTCTATACTTATAAATTTTGTATTTAACATCTCCCCCCCAAAAATAAAAGTCTATAGGGGTTAGGTCTGGTGACCTAGGCGGCCACCTGTTTGGTCCGTACGTACCGATCCAATTGTCCCCGAAATTATGATTTAATAATTCTCTATCTATGTGGGAATTATGTGGAGGCGCACCATCATGCTGAAAGAACATATTATATCGTTGAGCTAGTGACATATCGTCCAGCAGTTCAATAATATTTTCTTGTAAAATTCTCACATATCTCTGAGCGTTAAGGTTTTCAACGTACATTTCGTAAGCTTAAACTCTATTGTGGAAGAGAGCTACCCATACATGAAAACCAAATCGCCCTTGTTGAATTCTGGCCACAGTTTGGTAAGGATTAACATCTGACCAATAACGCGCATTATGCCGGTTGAATATACCTTCGCTGCTTATAAAAGCCTCGTCGGTCCAAATAACATTTTGAAAAAAATTGGGGTATACATGAGTTTGCTGCAAAAACCATTGGCAGAAAATGAGCGTCTCTCTTCATCTCCTGGATGCAAATGGTGGACTTTTCTTATAGTATATGGTCGAAACTTGTGTTTTTTTAAAATTCTCAATGCTTTGAATTTACCAATTCCTATCGTTCTTTGAATTTCTCTGCTGGATACGTTGGGATTTGCGACAACAAAAGCTAAAGTATTGATTTCATCATCTTCTCTATTCTGTATATTATAAGATTTAGCTCTCGGTTTTTGAAAAGAACCAAACTCACACAAGTTATCATAGAGTCGGCTAAAAATTCTCTTTTCTGGCTGATGACGCTCTGGGTATCTCTCCAAATATAAGTTTAAAGCTGTGTCACTATTTTTTTCACTTTCAATGTAACACTCTAACATTTGAACTTTGTGAAGATTTTCGTACACCATTTTTATACTTTTCAAAATTAAAACCAAGTAATAGACGTTTAACAAGCTTTCAATCAGTCAAAAATAAACTAACTGTCAATATTAAACAACAAAAGGCGAATAAATAAATAACATGGCCAACTGAAAAAATATCTATATCTACATTTTTGCATTTTTCTTCATTTAGGCAAATAAAAAGTATCTATTATTATATATGGCTGAAAAGGTAAAAAAATGCTATTCAACGGGATAGCCAAATACAGGGTGTTCTATTTAAAGAAACCTATGTTTATGCAATATCGGAGAAACTGTGCGATTTGTAAAAAATCTGAGTACGCCAATGGCTTCCTAATAAATAATAGAACAAATAATGTCCACACTTTTTTCTTCTAAATTGAATGACAACGGAGATAGAGAGGTTAATGTAAATGGGCCATTTTTCAAAAAACCCTGTATATCTAAAACTAATCAAGTTAGCCAAGACCTTTTGTTACCAGCGAAGTAAACTCAAAAAATGAGGACGGGACATCGATATCAGATTTTTTGTATCTATCACTGTTTTGGCTGTACCCTATAAAACTATCGAAAATCAACCACCCTGTACTTAATATCGGCAGCGGAAAATAAACAAATCCCAATTGGTTTAAAAAAAAATTGTACAGAAACAGAGATTTCTTTAAAAACTGTTTTGGGAGTAAACTTTATGGGTGCCTTTTACCCCGTTAAAATGTTTATCGGCAGAAAAGAAAATATACTTGTCTCGTGTTTTTTTGTTCCCTACAACATAAAGAAGTTTCATTGAAACCGTGACTGACACTTCGGGTACCTTCCTTGTAAGTGGTAGGTATTCTGGACTTCTTTTATTTTGTCTTAAACTAATTTTTCCTCTGATAATCTTCTATACTGCTCAAGGCTCTGTATTAACGTTACGTTTAACTAAAATCCAGATTGTTACATTAACAAAGCTCTAGAATCTAGATCTACACTAATTATATAACATAACATACTTAATAACACAGCCCCACAAAAAAGTATCGGATCTGGTATTCAGACCCATGTATTTCCATGTGTTTTTTTCCGCTGAATCTGAATCTGCCTTCAGATTTGGCCCAACGGGTCTGAGTTTTCGGGAAAATTAAAAAAACTGGTCAAGATTCACAAAAAACGTCATTTACGATCGACGAAAGTTATAAAAAATCAAATTATTCTACCAGCTCACTAGACGTATAAATTTTCACTCGTTTAATTCAAATTTAACATCATAGAGTCAGACAAGATGGTCCAATTTCATTCAAAAACAGAAAATAGATCAAAATGCTTAAAAACGCCATTTTCATGGCATAATTCGTGTTGCAGAGTTCTGGATCCATTTTTTTATCCACCCATCCATTTATGAATTCATACATCTTTCTATCCAGTCGTTCATGCATGAATGCGGAAGATTTTTGCAATAATTTTACTTTATTGTAATAAGTAGATATTTAAAGCATACCTATTACATTTGTAGCAAGTAAAAACACAATATTGTCATATTTAATTTAATCCATATACTAAATGCAACTGGTGTAGGTGGAAAGGGATATCTAGTTTGCGCGGTAAATTTATAGTAATTTATACTATGTAGGAGGCGAAACATTAAGGATGTGGTTTAGAATTTTGTTTTAGTAAAAATGACGAAATATGTATATCCTATATACTTTTTCAGATAGCAATTAATTGGTAACTGCATCAAGATTTTTGATTTATGTGAATTTGATGTGCAGAGCATTCATAATTGCGTTTTTTAACTGTTCCTCATTGTTTGTTTGTTTTATATGACGTCAGAAGTAATAATCCAGCGGATTAATATCTACTGCTCTAGCAGGTCACACAACCGGGTCGCGTCTACATATCTATTTTCGATTATAATAGTAGGCCAACTATTCTACCATATCACTTGTGTAGCGTAAGCGGAACGTTTTCTAATAACCCGTGCAAGTTATTCAATAATTGTATGCATGAGGCTGCATTTAAACGATATGGGAAAATTTATATTTGTAGTAGACGACAGTTGAAAATGCCTCACCACACGATAATTGAAAATTCTTTCTCGTACATCCATGAAGATTTTGGTGCTCATTGTGATGGTTATTAATTCCATGTATGACAGAAAGTGGGTGTATCAAACCACAAAATAGTGGCAATGAAATTGGGATTTCATTCGTGCCGCTCGAGAAGCCATCGTCAAAACGCTAATCTACATACTCCTGCAAAGGATATTTCATTTATTTTTTAATACACTGCATGTACATCTTCTGTACATCAGAAACATTCCTAAAGTGCTCTTAAATAGTTCACAACGTTAATTCATGGATCGTTGGTGAATGGCCCAGGGACGTTCAATCCTGTGGGAAACGGTTGTTCCAAGGACGCCCATCGTAAGTCCAACGTCTCTAAACGGACGTCCGTTGAACATCATAATATCTATTTTCAAAACATGTACCTTCAAAACGCTAAATGCGTTTTTCTTTTTTGGAAACGGTTGACGATTTCGACTTGAAATAAAATGATCTTTAGATACTTATAGAAACTTCCATATAACATTCACGAATGTCCCATATACCAGGGCAGTTCCATAAGTAATCCACATCTAAATGTATGAAATGTAAACAAAAGGGTTTAATCTTATCTCCTTTAGTTGAAGCCTAGTGGGTCGGTCTTGGGAGGAGGGTGGGGGAGGGGGTTATACCCGACGCCCTCAGAGGCAGTGTTGTCAGTTTATGGATAATTTCCTATGGCCAAGAAAAAAGGAAATTTAGCAACATCGCACTTGGACATTCCATCGGAGATTTTATAATGTTATTTTCACTGAAATATTCACTTTGATTTCAATATCCACTTTGAATTTTCACTCTCTATTTGTTTTGACGAACTCGTTAGAACAGATGATTGTCGAACATTTGAGATAATTCTGAAACATCTCATTTCCGAATCTAGAACAGTCGAGAACTTTGAAAAATATCTTATTTCCGAGTTAAATGTAAGTTTATGTTGGAGCGGCACGCTAAGCCACGACAAAAGGTAGGCGCCTAGCCATGACTATTCAATGTATACATTCTTATGGAAGCGTTCATAGAGGAGTACTAAGGCCAAGTACTAAACTCTTGGCTCCGCGCTAGAGCAAAGAATCTAGCAAGGTATTATTTGAGCACGGCGCTCTGATCATCCACGTACTGTTTTTGAGTAGAATAAAGATGTTTTTCTCTATTATTATTAGATAGATTTAATGGACCCCCCCCAAAAAAAAAAAATAACCTATTTATACCTACGTATAAAATATTATTTGACATTCACAAATAAAAAGTACTTACCTCAGAGTAACTACAAGCCACTCTTCTATTTCAAATGGCATACTATGGCAGTTTCCCCATTGTTGCTTCACTGTGAGTTTTAAAAGGTTAACAATATAGTCAAATGATGTTTCTAGTTTCCTCCTCATATACTCAAAAAATCCAACTAGAAATTTTGTTAATTCTGGGTAGAAATGATGAAACTCTCCAAATACTTTTCGTCGCGGTTTATGGGATATACACAATATTTCCTTTTTTGTATGCTATTAAGCAGACAACATTTATTAGCGGTCGATTCTAATACAATTTCATCATTAGATGAAGACGACGAGTCTGTGTACATATTGATATGATTTTCAGCTTAAAATTGGGACCAAGAGCTTACAAAATTGAAATGTATAAACCAGAAGAGTCCCTTGTCGGTCTTTTATCAAAGGAAAATCGTGTCATCATTTTTAGGAGGCGTAAGATAAATCATTTCAAATTTAAAATGAAATTCAATGTAAAATCTGAAATACCGCTTCATACGCACTGTGTTCTGGTAGTAGCTGTAGTCGCACAGGTGCATCGAGTGTACGAATTGGTCGGTTATACATCAAATACTAACCTGGCGAGCTTTGCCGTCAATTAGAGAGCGCTTCCAAAAATCAAGTAAACAACAGTGGCGCGTACAGAGGTAAAATGTAGTACATATGTGGAATTTAGGAAACAAATTGGATTTATAATAAATTACATTTAAAATAAATAGTTTATGAGAATAAAGGAATTTTTGTAGGAACAAGGGGCACCCTTGTTCCTATAAAAATTCCTGAACCTGAACTGATCCCCTCGTCCCTTCATAATGTATAAAGAAATTATTCAATTTGTAAAACCCTTAAAAGCGTACTTCATTGGTTCCTTTGACAGGCAATGATTTATTGCTCTGCATCGAATATGATCCTACTATAGGCCCTTAGCGTATAGCTCGGCCCGTGGCTTATGTCGTGTCTTGGCGTGCCGCTCCAACATAAACTTGCACTTAGTGGCAGTCGTGAACTCAGTAGAAAATTTAAGATTCTAGAGAATTTTACAATTTCTGAACATTTCCCATCGATCATATCAGTTAGAGCTACAAGTTCTCACCCCCACAACTACCACAACGCCCATACCCACCTCAACCAAACTCATTATCAAGTGGGAAACCACCTACACACAAGCAAACGGGTTCACTTTTATTTATATACAGGGTGTTTCCTAGATAGATGTAATGATTTTAAGTGGTGCTAGGTGGGGCTATTTCCTACCTATTGCACCACGTTTAGCCTAGTCCAAAGTTGCCTGTTTTATTTTTAATTTTTAATTTTGTATTTTTTTCAACTCTACTCAAAAATTGACCTATGATTATTAATTGTTCATATTATAACTGTGGTATAAAACTGAAACTATAAAAAAAAATATTGGTTAAATCTAAAGTTTAAAAAAAGTGAAATATGACCTTTCAAAACCAAGGTAACCTACGAAGAATAAGTCAATATTTAATTTTGAAGCACATTATTTTATTGAATTAAAGGTTCCTAGATTTTCAAATTATTAACTTCCTTAACTACCCCTCTTTCTAACGGTATAATCATAGTAATAACGGGAAATAAAAAAAATTAAAACAGCAATTTTATTAACAAAGGTACCATTTACATAAAGGTCAAATAAAATAAAACAATAAGGTAAGTAAAATTATTATTATTATTATTCATGGAATTTGTTCAAAATGACTCCCTTGATTCCTTATACAAGCTTTAAACCTGCCCTCCACACTACCGCTTGTCTGTAAGGGAATTTTTAAATTCATCGTTTCCCAACGCATGGATTGGAAGAGTTGGACCCATTCCATGGCCACCACGTTCCCCTGGCTTAACGCCGCTCGACTATTATGTATGGGGACGTGCAAAGGCTTTGGTTTACGACGAGGAGATAAGAAATCGGGACCACCTTATAAATAAAATAAATTACGCTTTCACAAAAATGAAAGAAGAAATGCGGCTTAAAACAACGACAGTGGAAATCAGAAAGAGGTTTAGAGTTTGTATAAGGAATCAAGGGAGTCATTTTGAACAAATTCCATGAATAATAATAATAATAATAATAATAATAATAATAATAATAAGAATAA